>NC_082386.1:21569292-21588226 GCF_031168955.1 Gadus macrocephalus | reverse complement strand
ATTTGCATACAAAGTGAGCAATTAGCGAGCCATGTCTCGAGTTGGTTTAGCTAATACATTTATGACCCTGGGTTATTGTAAAGGCGTATTAATAAGACCTGAAGGTTGGAGAATTTCAAGTATGTGGGCCCTCACAGCACGAGGATGTGGCAAGAAATACTTCCAAGATAAAACGTCCCATTTTATTTATGAGCATTTCTAACACATCCAATACGCCTACATTTAATTATATATATACATATATATATATATATATATATATATATATATATATATATATATATATATATATATATATATATATATATATATATACACACACATACACACACACACACACACACACACATGTTCAAGATGAATATATATATATATATATATATATAGGCCTATATATAGTCATATAGTCAGATATAGGCCTATTAAATAAAACGTGGATGTTCATCTTGAACATTTTCTTAACTTTCCGACTTTCTTAATGTTCTGGGGTTGGAGAGGTTGGGTTCTTTATCATTACACGTTTTTCTCTTCTCCATAACTTTGTATTTATTTATTACTCCCCACATTTTCTTTATTTGGGGACCATAAGTCTCCATTAAATGCTGTGTTATAGGTGGGCAGTGAGATATCTGCGCCGCTTCAGACGCTGCCCATGGCTGGAGAGACCCAGTCCGCGGGAGGAGGAGAGTGGACATGCTTCTCAGTCGTCCTGGGTGGTCGTACATGCCAGCCAGCGGAGGACAACAAAGGGGGAAATGTTGCCCCGCGTCCGAGGCCCGTTGGAAGCATTTGTTCCAGTCAAGATTTTGCATTTGTTCAGTCCCGCAATAATGCCTGATTGACGCCCGGCACAATGCCCTTTAACGCTGCAGGATAAATCCGAGCTTGTTCCTTGTTGTCATGGTTGTGAATGGGGCTGAATGGGATGCGGGCCGCTATCTACTGCTCCACGTCTATACGGCCGCCAAGTCTATAGTCCAAAGCAATATTACATATGTGATTTGGGACGGTTGGGACCCATTAAATTCCTTTTACTTTTTCACGGTTCAACAAAGTCCCAAACCTGCCCATATGGACGGAATGAAATAGCCTATCCCCTTTACGTACAAACAGAGTCAGAATAGTACTATAGCAATTCCATTAAACTCTTAAGTAATTAGATCGTAAGGGATAGTCTTTCACTCCGATACCATAAACAGATTGTGGTTCGCCGGGACTCGGGGTCAAGAGCGTTAAGTTGTGCGGCCGCGCAGTGTACACAGCGGCGGATTACAGTAGCGGGGCTGAGGAGTGCACCGAACACACTCGAGTCGAGGGCCAAACACTGCAAGGCAAAGAGAAGTCATGTCCGAAGAGCGGGAATCTCTGCCCACATTGATCTGCGAGCCCCTTAATCTATTTAACACCCGCCGGCTCCAGCCCGAGTGGGCCCTCGGAAACACCCAAGAGCTCTCCACCATCAAATATTGACTCTTGTTGTTACACTCTCCCTCTGCAGCCTCCTTTCAGACGCCACTTTCTCTCTCGGCTGCAGCCTCGTCGTACGACCCGAGGCCGGAGAGCTGTGCTGCGCAATCCGAAAAAATAAAATAAAACTAAGCCCTGAATATATTCAATTTCACCAATATATTAAACAAACATGGCCTCTGTAATGACATTAACTTCAGGGCACAAGCACATAGAACGAGAACCACCAGACCATCCGTAGTAATCGAATCAAAACCATCCGCTCCTACTTCTGCACAATGAACTGTGGGTGAAAACCCAAAGTATTCTTTAGTGTTCCCACGTTGTTTGCTAATCAATATTACATCACGTAGCGCACAATGTGCGTCACGGCTGCACCTGCCTCTTGGTGCCAGCAGCCAGCGTCAATGATATTATCCATTGTCTCTGGAGGGGAGAGACAGAGAGAGAGAGAGAGAGAGAGAGAGAGAGAGAGCAATATATCTGTTTATAGGAGATGCTAATTGTAATTTTTTATAATATCCTACATTTTACTTTTTATATATTGAGTCCTAGTATAAAATCTGATATGCATACATTTTGTTTTGATCACCTGCTTTGGCAATGTAGGCCTACATTTTTATTTCTCATGCCAATAAAGCTTATTTAACTTGAAATTGACTGAGAGAGAGAGAGAGAGAGAGAGAGAGAGAGAGAGAGAGAGAGAGAGAGAGAGTCATTGTCCATTCTGTTTTTGAAACGGGATCTTGCGTATCCGTCCTCGAGCTGCGGCCCTTTCAGCAGGCCTAAAGGATATAAGTGTTGACATATCAGTTATAGTTAAAGCGGATTGTTTAGAACGCCAACATTTGAGGTTCTACTTTTGTGAGTAATTTATTAACCGTTACGAAAAAGTGACTTTTATACCCAGATGGTCGACAAACACCTAGGGCCCCCATTATATTCTACTTGTTGTTTGGCAAGCATTTACATTTTGAATCACAACTTGGTAGACTAAATACAGAGACGCCGAGGTTTCAAAATGATTGACAAATCAGAATTATGTCAAGCATTATTTTACCCTTGATTAAGTCAAATCACTCTAATAAAACATACAGAGTTGTTATATAGCCTATATTTTAAAAATGGATTTAAAAACTCAAACGAACATATGCGTAGGAGTAATTTACAATGTATTGAAGAATATACTGTTAAGTATATTAACTAATAAATGTTTAGTTCTATCTTCATGTGTTGATGCTGTGTATGCACTTTTGTGTTGCAGCTGTAAGATTTTCGATTATTATTTTTCTTCCAAAAACAGCATTTATGTTTACATATCCAATAGCGAACAAATAACTCAGACAGCTTAATGGACCATTTTTCCTAGATAAATGCATAGCTCGGGGTCCAAATCTTACTCTAAACATAGATGTTGGTAGATGTCAATGCATACAACCCCCACCAGCTGGTGGCTACATTCTATTAGCACAGGTCAACTAGAATTGTTTATAGGACTGTTGGTTATGATGCTACTTTGTTAATGCCGTTATATGCGTTGACCATGAATGGGAGCTTGCCCTAGAATCGGACAAGAAAGTAGGCCTTTATTTTTTAATCTGGAAAGTAATGTTCTCTGAAGCTCCTTATGGGACATATAATTTTATCCGCTTCCAATATGTGAGTTTGCTCAAGCGAAAATGTATTTGTAATTATCGGGAAAAAGCAAAACGCACATCACGAAACTAAATCAAATCATTTGAGTTGAATTGCACCCGCTTGGACAGGCGTAACACTCTGCTGCCCCCATGAGGGTGTGGTCGGAATAGCATTTAGTATTTGAATTTACACCAGCTTGTGAAGAACTGTTAATTCAGAAAGGTTGGCTCAGTGCCTATTGATCTATCTACTAAAGCAGAAACAGAGATAGCCTAGAAGACGCCATCGGCGCTCAAATAAAAGTTAGAGACAATAAACTAAAACAATAAAATGAATAGTAAATCATATAAAAAACATTGTGCAGTGCGAAATAAGCAACTATAAATTCAACGCGGGCAGTTGCCAAAAGAGGCTCACACCAAAGTGTTAAACTAAAACCAGGCTTGGGTAGGAGGGGACATATCATAGTCAGCTCATAAAGTGGGCCGACAGAAAAGTACTTTTCTCCCCGCTCGGTCTGGCCCGAAAGAGGGACCGCGACCTTTCATCATGCCTCGCAGAAGTCTCTTCTTATATATAACCCTGCAACCCTAAACTGATGTATAATCTGGAGTAGGCTATTATTATATTATTTTTCGCCAAACCAAAATCGTCAGATGTGCATTTCTATCACCCAGGAGCAACGTGTCTGTCATCTCATCCCAATAGTCAACCATCAGTTTAGTCCCATTGATAAATATTGAAGGTATATGCAGTACACAAATGCATCAGAATGTATCAGCATAAGGAGAAAATACCAAAAACCAAGATTACAATCCTACTACTATAATAGCAGGCCTGTCGCACCAGCTACTCAAGTTACTCAAGTGCGCATGTGCCAAGCGCGAACGCATATATACACCGCAAGCACGCGCACGAACATGCACGGAAACGCACACACATGCGCGCACACACACACACACACACACACACACACACACACACACACACACACACACACACACACACACACACACACACACACACACACACACACACACACACGTAGGACGTTTAACGGCTCCGCCATCGGCACACACGCAGGTAAGAACACACACGCACGCGAACACAGCAGCGACACTCGCTCAGGTAAGAGGTTATGTTTTTAAACATAACGGCTCCGCCGTCGACAAACTCTCCCAGGTAAGAATTGTCTATAGACTATAAATTGCGATAAAATAAGGGAAGAGACAATTTCTCACCTGGACAAGCAACGGGAGGTCGTTCATTTCCTCATATAAAAAACATTTAATTCAAACATCACGCCGACCGGCATATCAACACACAAGTGATGTGATCTTAAAGAGACAGCGTCCCTATAACACAACGAAAACATGTCAATAACACAGTAGGCTGGTGAATTATGTCTATAGAGTCCACCACAAGACTACACTTTACTCTCCTCCTTGAGCCTCCCGAAATGTCTTGCGATATTGATATCCCCCTTACCCCCTGCGGACGGTTGTAGTTGTTTATTTTTCTTATGTTTTGTGTGTATGCTATGTGTGACTGTAGGCTACTGCTGCCTGTCTTGGCCAGGACACTGGAAGAGATGTTTAATCTCAATGATGATTATTATTTTCAACTAACCAGTAGTATATGCCTTGCATATTAAAATGTCAATGGAGTTATCAGTCCTGAACAACAGTAAAAGCTATCTTATAATTTATTTGAATGCATAGTAGCCTATCCTACACTTTCCATTGAACAATTACCCCTGTTTATTACAACTAGAGGTTGAGAGCGCGCAGTGCGCGCGCAAAAACTCTAGTTTGTATAAAAGAGGCAGAAACCATTGTTTATCATATATATCTCAGCTTTTAAAAATTTATCTTAACAATTACAATGTAGTGGTAGGCCTACTAACTGGGCTACTAGTAAGCCTATGATTCTTGGATAGAAGTTATAACATAACGCAAGCTTTTAAACAGTTGGCTAACAATGTTAATGAATGAACATCATTGATTCATATACAATCAGCATGTGGTTCAGAGCATCTTTCAGCATATTTTTGTTTCTGAAAAAAACCTGGGATTAAAAAATGGGGATACAATTGTAAGCCTACTACTACTACTACTACTTATAAGCAATGTTACAAAATTACAAAAAGCCGCAACTAGTATTCAGGAAGAACAAATTAAATATGTAGCTCACCGTTTGTTGTATCGCTAATGTCCACAAGATGGCGCCAGTGCATCATGGAAGAATAATGCAGCCGCTTGGTCAATAGAGGCTCTGACTTTAGTGTTATTTGGTCCTGTCGCACATACAAGGAACGTGAAAACAGGACCCATTTAAGTAGCACACAGAGCAAGGTTCACGCATTTTCTAATGGATTATGGGAATTACATATATCCGGCCAAAATACATTTTGTTGACAAGCACAGTTCAAACATCTTTTATAGTCCATTCCACCGAGTCTCGGTGTGTCTTTAAAATTCCACCCATTTAGACGTGGGCCATATTCAAGCTTCTGTCTGTTAAACACCCACCGCAATGAAGGGCCTTACTACCTTTTGTCGACGCTGCAGATGATTGACCGCGACCGTCGCCCCTGCGGTGCGGTGTCCGTACAGCAACGAGGGCTCAGGTGAACGTTCCACTACGGTTTTGGAGGAGGGGCCTACACTAGGCCTATAGTTGATGTGATCAGTCCCATAGGCGAAGAGCATAGGCCTCTTCGATTCAGTGTCGTGGTTATAAGATCAGTAATTGTTTATTGTGGAAGTGGTTTTGTTTTGTGTTACATTTGGCCGGGTCCGAGCTTAATGGGTCGGTGTGGTCATATATCAGCTAAGCATCACTGCCGGTTCAGACCGTAGGCTATTTACCGGTTTACACATCTGAGTAAATCACAGCCTGTCCCACCGAGAAGAGAAACGGGAGGCCTGGCTGCAGTTGAAATAGGGCCCAGTGCTGTCACCTTGATTGAAATACTTCGCTTAAGCAATGCAAAGGATTGACACAGTATGGGCATGTCTCGAGCCAGTTCTGCATTGTATTCCTATACTTTTTTTTCCTCGGCGAGTCGAAACATTGGCGTGACAAAAAAATGAGTAGGATGCATGTTGGTTTGGCTCCTCCTCCGTTCATCAGAATCAATAAGCAAACTAAATCATGGATCAACTCAAAGGCACAACAGAGCTAAACATGTAGGCCTATTGTTAATAAGCTCCTAACTATTTTCAATATTATTCATATCAAGTTATAATTAAGATGCCATCCACAGCCCAATAGACATATAACTCCCTCAAACCTCCATAAATGCAATTATTCAGTTAACTGATTGGAAGAAGATCAACTAGCTCAATGCTGCAATGTTTATTTACATTTTTATCGTTTGCTTCTCGTGGGCTTGTACCAAGCAGTGTGTGCATGAACAAGGACGCATAAACCAACTGGATGTCAGCTAAAGGCCTTAAAGTACCACCAGGCTTTGATGTGTGCAGGCCTATGTGTTTAATGACATTAGCCGGCCCGCTACGTCCAATAAAACCGAGATGGAATGTAGGCCTAATGATATCATATTCTACGTAGAGCCTTGCTGGAATGTGCAGAGGTCATTTTCAGTCCCTTGTGTTTGTACATAGGCCTATATGTGGTCATTCAATAGTGGAAGAGTCAGTCCGTTGCCCACATCACGACAACCCAAACCTTTAGTGCGGTCTTCTCCTCTCTGTCTCTCAGGCCACAACACCGATGACGGAGATTGCACTTTTGATGCATGTCACTGCAGGGTCGCTGTCTGACTGGACAGAGACTGCTCCAAATTAGAGCGGAACGCAATATTTAATCCTAATGGAGCCCAGGTGCCAGACGAACACATGTCAGAGTGATGGATGCTAAAATGTGTCGTAAATATTGTGACTTTTTGTCCCCTACCCACGAGAACCCGAGCCCCGGGCTCTGAAACACGACTACATACGTCGTTAACCTGCGTTCGTCCTCATTAAGGCCCCACTAAAGTTACTGGGCCGCTCAACCTCGGAGAAGTGCTAAACTATAAAAAGGAATTTAATGGTGTCACTGCTCCTCTCACAATATAGCTCAAAGTCATCAATTCTGGTTCTAAGGGGGCTCGGGGCGTAGCATCGAGGGCACGTCTAGGGAATACAGAATCCTCCTCTCGTTTCAGGGTTAAGACCATCAGGGGGTTCGAACCGCCACACTGCGATACACTAAAACAAAAGGCTCCGTGAAGGCCAGTCGTTTAGCGGAGGAGTCACATGTTCGAAGCCCTTCGGTAGACCGACATGGAGCTGGCCGAACCCCTTGGCAGGGGTCCCGCTGCCTGACCTCCCGCGGTCGGTCAGGCCGTGTGATGGTGTGGGGGAAGAGGGAGAGACGAGGAGACCACAGAGGGAGTCAGCGCGGCTGGGTTACCGACGGTTAAAATGTCTGTATACATGTTAAGGACGATTGATGCAACGCGGTGGATAATATCGATTTGTCGAACACACTTTTTCTCAGATGGGTCTGATTATTCTTCATTATAACCCTTTTACAAAACCAAAACAAATTGAGTGCTGTGAATTTACTCAAGGATTTTCCTGCAATATGTGTTGGCCTAGCTGGATGATGATAATAATAATAATAATATTTATTATTATTATTATTATTATTATTATTATTATTATTATTATTATTATTATTATTATTATTATTATTATTATTATATCAGCACCGATGATTGAACAGGACCTACTAAATGGGCCATATGGAATAAACAAATGTACGCTGTCCGATGGAAATATCGGCAATTATGTCACTTTATATATGATATAACATTAAATTGCGTATTTCTTTTCCATGGACTCAGTCGATGAGGGGAACCACCAAAGACATGGTGATGCAACACTTTGTCTACAAGGGTATACCGCTTGATCTTGTACGCCAATAGTCTAATGGTCAAGCCTTTTAAGTGAGGCTAATTACATTGCCCGAAATCTGAAACGTAGCCTGTATGTAAATATGCACGATTTCTCACCATAAACATAGCCTTTGGTAATAGATGACTCAAGTCCACTAATCACCAATAATCAAATTTTACATTATTATCAACAAAGACCCAATCAGGTCTTGTATTTAGGCCAACATTAAGTTATACCAAGATAATCACCAGGGTTAATACGACTGATTAAAAAATATATAGTTCAAAGTTGCTCTGCATAGGCCTAAGATGTCGCATAAATCCTGGTTCAAACTCGATGTCTAAGCACCTATTGTCATCGTGGATTTGGATCCGATTCGTTTGATTACCGAAACAACCTCAAAGGCAATAAACAGCATTTGGGTGGTTGCGGAACAAGTTGGATTTAGATCAGGCTAATTGTAGCCTGACCTTCTTTGTAGATTCGCCATTATTCTCAATAGTTTTCATCAAATTGCCATTTCTACTGATGAAGAATTCGTTTTAAGATTTAATATTGGTAATATCCTAAAGGAAAAAATGTTATGAACAGTTGAAGAGGCCTAGGCCTATAACTAAAAAAGGCCGTATTGATGATCGAATGTATCTGAGAAATAAGTAGGCATTGCTCTAAATTCAATAGTAATAAAAATAATACTTGATACAATTATACTATATAGCCTACTACTAATACTAAAACGAATGATAATGCGATACCAATACCAATAAATAAAATACTTAATTATAATATTAAAAACAATACGCTACTCTGGAGGGACCGCAGAATATGGGCCTTTACATTGTTGGACACGAAGTGCGATTTATATAATATAAATATTTACATAAATTAACAAATAAGACAAATTATGAAAATGAAGATGAAAATTCATGCTATTTTAAATATCCCACGATATTCCCACGAAATATTTCTGGCTGATGCCACCAAGATCAGATAATTGACAAATATTTGTTGAACATCTTGAATGAATTAGATCTGTTTTATATACGATATGGGGTAGGGACAACCCCATATCGTACATCAAACGGATCTACATTAGGCGTCATTTTCATAACGTATGGCGAGCCAGCGGTGTGACCTTGTTACCGTGGTCCTGAGTTGGCCTCGGGGATGTTTTATTAGACCGCCTCAGCCTATGGAGCCTATTATTTACTGTCCGTCCCCGTGCGTTCCTCCCGGACGCGTGCAGCTGCAGTTTGCTCAGCCTTTCCACCATGTCACTCATCGTCTGTTCTGGGGAACCTCCATTAGCAGTGCAGCATGTCTTGACATAGCTCCTGGTTAATTGAGATGTAGAAGAATCGGGTTGGCTTGGCATTTAAATGCACTTGAATGTTGACATATTGCCCAACGCACTAATCCGCTTATGGCTTCTGTCGGCTGGTGCCATCTCTCAATAGGTTGGTATTAGAGCCGAGGAAACTATTTATTATTTTAGTTTTTCTTTCTTCGTGATCTTCACAAAAGAACGTTGAGGTTTAAAGTAATGAGACTAGGCTATTACACAGCTATCCATCATTAAATTACACTATTTCTTTATTGTTTCAATTATTTTACAAATGGTGGTTTAATCCTATAGGCTACATATGATAATATATGTTTTAGGCCCGTCTATATATTTATCATTAAATAATATATCATTTATAAATACCACACTGTGACACTGTTATTATTATTTCTAATATATACATATATATTATATGTTGATATATAGGCCTAAAGGCCATTACAGAGCACTTAGCAAACAAATGGAATGGCGAAAAGAGAGCACACTTTAAGTCAAGTTCAGGGGCGAGACTAATGACCATGCCGTTAGATTAAGTAACGTGCGTTTCCGTTGTTGTACGTCAATCGTCACAACATCGACGACTCCCAAGTGGCACTGTGAGCAATTCATTCGACACGGACATTTTTAGTCAGTGAACTATGCAGGCTTTTGCATGACAAGCATATCGTCTTTGGCGGCCATGCGTGCAGACTTTCGTCATTCGGACATGAACCGATGGTCATGAGCGGAATGTCTCAGATAGGCTAATATAGGCTATTACTAACGTAATCATAATTTATAATAATAAAATAATGAATTGAATGTGTTTCTGTATGGCATAAAGGTCTCCAAATGGACAACAGTATAGGCTACATGTTATACCGGCATACTGAACATGTTTGAACACAAAAAACAAAATGTGCAGCAATGTGTGGCATTAATTAGCAGGGGCTTATTGTCTATATTTTCGTATTTAAATTAAATTATAGTCAAATACTGAATAAGTAAATAATACCTTTGGTAATATTATATGTTTAACACACGCCAAATGGCGATTTAATCTAGAAAACGTACAGGGCATACATAAAGACTGTGCGTGATGGGTCGGTGAGATAGCGCGCGCTGTACGGTTGTTCCCATGTGCGCGTCCCATACCGCCGAGCGCTCAACGACCAGCTGTCAACAAAAAGGGCACATTTAACCGAAATGCTCTGAACTGAATGGATTTAAATGTTTTGGGGTCGAGAGGATCTTGCGGTTTTTGAAGGGGTCTCTGAACCTAAAAATTACCTTTTGTTGTTATCACAGCCCCCGGAAGCAACTGCAATAGGAGCAAATTGAGCAGGTTTTCCTAATGGTAAACATTATCTTCGACGCATTAGTGGCATGGGAACAACGGGCCGAGGGACTCACCTCCCAGATCTATAGGAACACCCGGAGAGCCGTGGACTGATATTCTGAGAAAAATCCCAATGTTTACTGTTGCTTCTGAGGGCAGCTTTGATGCCGTCAATACACTTTCCATTGGCCTTAACGATGAGTTATTTCGGCTGAACTTGCATGGTACGTGACTGGAAGTATAGGCTTACGTGATCTATTATTTGGGAAAGTTTTAGGCCTAAAGGTTATAAGGTCCCCTTGGTTGTATGAAAACCACTACAAGACCATATATTGAGCAAGCAACGAATGAAGAGATGGATTTCATTGTTATTTGACGTTAAAAAAAACGGGTACAAGAACCAATTGATGGGTGTGCACAAACAGCTACACGTTTAGACGAGCTGCATCATTGATATCCATTGCGCTATGGTGGCATTTGGATTGTCCAGTGAAATGTGTTCATTGCAAATCATCCATGGTTAGTGACCTAAAGCCGACAAGGGAAGAAACGGTAAGAGAAAAAAAGTAAACAAGATGTAACAACTTTTAAATGGAAATATTGTCTGTGCGTAATGAATTAGGCCCAATGTATTTCTGTAACTAATAAGGATGTTATTTTTTTTATTTATAGGAAGATGTAAGCATGCGATATATTCCCTGCAGGATAACATGTTAACATTTATTTTAAAGCCAGCCACTCTGGTAGTGTAGTTGTAGGCCTATGCATGTGTTATTAGACATTCATTCGTGTGACTGATAGATTATCCAAAGTATAAATGTATTTCAATAAAAATGCTATTATTGCCCTATACATGACCTAGACAAAGTCCATTCAATTGACTAAAAACAAAAAGGAGCGTTAGATCTTTATTGAGGACTCTCCATTGTCGAATACCTGATTTAGAGAACGGTCTCGACACTGCGTATCAGCTCTGCCGGTGGAACACATGGACTTCATGGCGTTAGCAGCTCTTCGGTCCTGGAGGAAGGGGGGGGGGGGGCTGTGTGTGTGTGTGTGGGGGGGGGGGGGAGTCCGGGTCCGGCACATGTCACGTCAACGTTTTCGACCAATCGGAAGGCGGATCGGTGAAGCCGCGACATGCCATTGGCGCAGAGCGTCTAACAGAAGTGAAACGTGTTACAAGTCCAGCCCACGGTTTCCCTCGATTGAAATGTAAGCCTGTCTCCCCGACAGCCAGGAAACACATCGCGATTTGTCCCTCTTGCTCATTATCGGAGCCGTGGCGCACTAAAGGATTTCCTTGACATAATTTCGGACACTCGCGACCCTGGACTCGGAGGCATACCCGCACGGGAGGTGCAATCCGGACACCACCTTCATCATCTGTGGACACAACATGATGGGTGAGTCCGAGGGGGAAGTTGGTTTTTCGAAGATGGAAGTGGGCGGCCGACCTTTCGCCGAAAAGGGGAAAAAAGCTTTCAGGTTTTTTGATGTTATTGAGTGGAAGTCCTTGCTGTTGTTGTGTAAGAAAGGACCAATAACCCGCAGTAAAATGGTTTAAATTATGCTTAAATGTCCGCACATTCTTTGCGTTTCTCACCAACTTTATCCCACAAAAACAAACAATTATTTTGTTCTCATCCAACACGAGAGCAAATCATATTATTTGGTATTTGCGCATTAATTGACATGACTACAGAACAATCGTTTTCAAGAACGTTTTTAAGCGCATGCATTTTTTAAATAATTGAACATTATTGCTATATTTCTGCCTCATCGCCATTCTCACGATCCATGCCACTACACAATTAAAATACATACAATTGGGCAGGTCATTAAGGCACACGCACGGCACGTGAATCATTTTTAATAATTGTGCATTGATTTGATTAAAATCTATTAAAAATCCAGGCTTTTTAAGGCGATTAGGAAGCTCCCCATTTAACTCTACTAACTCTTTGTTTGCTTTATGGTGCCAGAACCGGCCTTCGGAGAGGTGAACCAACTCGGGGGAGTGTTCGTCAACGGGAGGCCGCTGCCCAACGCCATCCGCCTCCGGATCGTGGAGCTGGCTCAGCTGGGAATCCGGCCGTGCGACATCAGCCGACAGCTCCGCGTCTCGCACGGCTGCGTCAGCAAGATCCTGGCCCGCTACAACGAGACGGGATCCATACTGCCGGGGGCAATCGGGGGCAGCAAGCCGAGGGTCACCACCCCCACGGTGGTCAAGCACATACGGACATACAAGCAGAGAGACCCCGGGATTTTTGCCTGGGAGATTCGGGACCGGTTACTCGCAGACGGGGTGTGCGACAAGTTCAACCTGCCGTCCGTGAGCTCCATCAGTCGGATCCTGCGCAACAAGATCGGAAACCTGTCCCAACAGAACCAGTACGAGTCCAGTAAGCAGGGGCATCCTCCACCGCAGCCGACGTTACCCTACAACCACTTATACTCTTACCCGACCTCCATCGGGGCCGCGGGCACCAAGGTCCCCGCCCCCCAGGGCATGCCGGGCCTCCCTGGACACATGGCTATGCACAGGATTTGGCCCTCGTCGCACTCCGTTACAGATATTCTTGGGATACGGTCAATTACAGAACAGCAAAGTAAGAGTTACTCTTTTGATTGAGTCAATTCAATCCCTTTTTTATTAAATGTTTAAAACATTGTTAAAACATTCCATTTCAAATATTAGAAGGCCGCTAGAATTATTGGCGTTCGTGTAGAGTGCTTGGGCTAGTGTGTGTGTGTGTGTGTGTGTGTGTGTGTGTGTGTGTGTGTGTGTGTGTGTGTGTGTGTGTGTGTGTGTGTGTGTGTGTGTGTGTGTGTGTGTGTAAAGAGAGCTCATACTGAGAGTATCCTGATCAGCTCATAGACACAACATGCCACACGAGCCCACACGTCCCCGACGGGTGGTGTCTGCGGAACAGGGCGACCGCTTGTTTCGGCGGGCCTTGTTTTATTCTGTTTCCTTCGAGCGGCTCAGACAGAGTGTGTATGGCCGAGGCTGGCAGTTCAGGTCTATCGGTGCATATAGCTGGCTAAGAAGTAAGGAAAAGGGCTGAGCTTTGATGTAGGGTAACACATGTCGGACCTTTTCAACATGCCCTTTGCTTCGAGACATTTTGTTCCAACAAGGGCGACTGCGTTGTGTCAAGACATCAGCCTGTGAGGCCCGACCACAGCCCGCCTCTCATGGAGCAACCGGCCGCCCTCTGACTTCGCCCTCTCAACTCATGCGTTCGAATTCTGATTTCGAACGCATGAGTTCATTCTGACCGTCAAACCTCGGTCACGCACGCGTGTTAACATGTTAACTCGCGTTCCATAATGCCCCCCAGGTTGTTTTGAAAACAGCGAAACAGGAGCCGCCGTGACTCCGCGCGCCCTGTGGGTCATCCGTGTTGTGAGGGTGAATTTCTGTGACCATGTTGGCTCGCGCGGCGAGGGAAGGGGTGTCATTCGGCGGGCCCTCGCGACTGTCAGGACGAGGCTGTCCTCGCGCCGTGCAAATCGCCCAACGAGCATCTCAATACTCGGGGGAGCGCGCGGCCATTCAATACAAACATTCAATACAAACTAAATCTTCAACAAAATGTCCGAATGGGAGTCTGAGGCCACAAAGTCACACAGTAACACACTGTCAGTAACACACAGTAACACAATGACAGTAACACAAAATAACACACAGTGCTACTGTGTTGTTGTGCTACTGCCTGGGGGTCACTGAGGGTTAAACTCTAACCCTAAGACGTCTTTATTGACTAGTGCTAATACATAGCTTAAAGACCAAAACATACAAGTAGTCTATAATAAATATATATTATATGAGAGCTTATAGTCCTACGTTCTGTTAGGACTATATTACTATAACTATATTGATGTCGTTATAAACGTCAACTTTTGTGTTTGGACTTTTTTTCTCAAATGAAGACAAGCTTATACACACTTACCCGAACCGAGGCCTATGTTACTAAACCCAGGCCGATATTACTAAACCCAGGCCTATATTACCAAACTCAGGCCGACATTACTAAACCCAGGCCTATATTACTAAACCCAGGCCTATATTACCAAACTCAGGCCGATATTACTAAACCCAGGCCTATATTACTAAATCCGGGCCTATATTACTAAACTCGGGCCTATATTACTAAACCCAGGTCTGTATTAGTGAAGGTCGACCGGGCTAAACCACCGAGTATGTTCACTACGCATCCAAAGAAAAGTCCACAAACACGGCCTATGAAACATGGCGGTGTCATGTTCACCTTCGGTGGGCTGGATTCTCCTAAACGGACGTGGATAATATAATATAATAATATAATAATATAATAACATAATATAATATAAAAATATAATATTATAATAGTAGTATCTTCATCAGGCCCAAAGGGGGTCGCTTAAACAGGTTTAATTCGTCCTCCACAGGAAGGCGTTTGGCGGGTGAATGTTCTAGGCTATGACGCGAGCGCGTCGTCTTGCTGCATTCCGTCACGAGCTTCACCTTTATCAGCAGCCACGAGACGCACGCCGCGAGCACGGGGTCGCTCCTCGCGCACTGTTGATTTCCGTTCTTCTTGTTTGGGGTGTTTAGGCCGGAGACGAATTACTATTCTCTCATAGCATACTCTGATCGTGTTCAGGTCTTCATAATCCACCCTCTGATTTAAATCTCTTCTGGTCTCGGATCCCCCCCCACCCCCACCCCCCACCCCCTAGTGACAGGCCATATTTTCCAACCGCCAAACTTAAGACTAGAATGCCTATAAAGAGGATAATATTATATAATAATAATAATAATAATAATAATAATAATAATAATAATAATAATTTAAGGTGGTCACTGTCCAGCATGCGAGCTCTGAACTGGTCGATGGCGCGGATCAACCGTGTTTAGGACCTGACGCAAACTACAGGTCACAGAGTCTCATTATGTAGGCCTACGACCCATTTGTTGAGGAATATAACCCCACAATAAGTTCCAAACCGCGACTAGGGGCCTCCTGTAATAATACCAACTAATTACTGATAGTGAATTGGCATGGATTACTTTTTATTAGCGATTTCCCGTTGCCTCTTTGTCGTCGAGTTGGTGCTTTGCTTTTCCTGCATATTTTACGCGTTTGCCTTTGGTCCTAAATTATGGGTAGGACTATATGGGACCCTTTCCCAAACAATGTCGTTTTTCTCATGGAAAACTATATAACCATACAATTTATTTATTTATCTTCAAATGTAATCCCCACCATGTCTTCGTCTTGCCCCATTACAATTACTCAAATAATAAATCGCAAAACATGCAGCTTCTCTAGAGCCACATTGTGTGCCAAATACCGCAGTATTTTCCATCGAATCTCCAAACGACCACGTTTGAATTGTAGAACTGTATGATAGCAATTCAAAGCCACAATTAAAGTCCGGCTGAATACCTACTAATTATATAATTTGCTTGGGGTTTGGTTTGAATTCCAGGGGTCAGTGTCTCAGGACACCGGCCTGCAGAGAGCAGTAAACGGGCCATCTCCAGTTTGTTCTACCGTTGTTGTCTTTTTCTGGAATCAATTCTATTTAGGTCTATTCTATCTTTTTGCGAGCATAGACATATCGACCTCCGCCACACCGAGGTTAAACCAGCACCCATGATGGGCGCTGTATACGCCCTAATCCGGCAATGATATGTTTGGTTTGGCTACGGTTAATTAAAGTCGACAAACAGATGCGTGGAGAATTGGCCTATTTGGACGTTTATTTTTCGCCAGTACTGATAAAAAAGAATACTTACAAACAAAATTATTTTTCATTTTTCTACAATTATATTTTTTAATTGTAAAAAAATGGCTTACAATAAGTGTTCGCTTGGCCTTGTTGTTGGCACTAAGGGACGAAGTGGTCGTATAAACATTCGGGGTCAAATCTCTGTCTGTGACCCGATGTTTGATGCATGAAACGAAACTACACATGCACGACTCAATTCAACGGAGTGTGTCTGTTAGACCTATGTCTCAAAGAAAACCCGAGCTGTCAGTGGTTCACCAGACCATAAATATAGATGCATATCGTGATGTGTACATGGAATAAATACGACTACCAACTACGCCCTATTGCAGAAACAACATGTAGGCCTATACGTTGAAACACGTTTTTTTCTTCAGTGTAAATAGATTGCCAAGGCCCATTTATCTATCACATCAAATGGGTCACACCATGCATGCAGTGTGAGTGAAGGATTGAGGCTGTATAGAGATACCGAAGTCGGAATAACATAAACCCGCATGTATTGTCATTGTGCAATATGCTGCATTCCAGTCTACATTTAAAGTCCCGAGCAAGTAGCTCTGCTCGTGCTCCACTGCTGCCGCACCGGCTCCCATCACACTTCAGCTCCCAGGTCATATCTCGCCAGAGGTTCGCAAGTATCAATATGTGAGGTAGTTATTTCGTAATGTGGTGACGCGGTCTCCATTTCATAAATCAATTCACCGGGGCTTAGAAAAATAGATGATTTAATGTCGAAAAAAAAGACCGCGTTTTGGAGGTGCGTCCATCGAGTATCACTCTGAGGCAATGGGAATCATGCATCGTCTTTATTTGGAAGAGAAAGGATGAATTATGTGTTGATTTAAGGTCGAGGCACGCACACGTTGTGTGACTTAGCCAACACAAATAGAGGTGCTGCAAAGGCGTGTCGACTGTAACGATAAGAAGGTGGTGATCGATTTAATGACGAATAATTAATTGATCATTTATACACTATGGGCAACCGTACATTTTGATTTGGCTATTTGACAGATTGGTGGAAATTCACATCGGCATATTTCGTTTTTTTTGTGTATTTCTATGGTTGCAAAAATATTTCCCTTTAACTTATTTTTTTTCAACATAGATTTCAAACTTACCGACAACCGTATAATTTTGGAAACACATAATTTAGGAATTTCCTGACACGAAAGAAACCAATTTGCATAAAATATGATATAGGCTTAGAACTTTATGCATGGCAAAAAACACAAATACATTTCCACCGATTTGCTGTCATATTTTTAGAAAGCAACAGGCTTACGAAAGTTAGTTTTCCCAAATCATTTTAAATGAGCAAAATAGCAAAATGAACTACACGTCAAAATATGTTCGGTTAATTTTAAAGCAATATTTCTGTTAAAATATTTATATTTACTAAGGGAAGCATATCGGTTAGTGCAATTATAAACAAATGAAATAATACAAAGACAAAAACTGTCCTATTTTATAAAGAAGCCACCTGGCTAAGTGCCTACCCACAAACACAAAAAAATAAAATGCCAGTGAAAGAAAGCTATCTATGAAATCATTCTTATTTCCAGTCGAAAACCCCCGAAAGTATAAAGTATCTCTCATGCAGCTGATTATTCTGAGAGGATAATCCTGGACAAGATCAGGATGTCCGCAGAGTCTCTGACTCCAGACCACCCAGGGAAATCCTGTGGAAATGGTTCTAAGTGACGTCTGTACATTAAGCTGCGTTCTGCTAGGTCCATCGGACCAGGAGAACCTGCAGCCGCCTCGCGCTCGGTCATATCTCCCTCCTACCTGCCCTTCACTCTCAATCTTACTTGGCATCCATATTGAGAGAGAGAGAGAGAGAGAGAGAAGAGAGAGAGAGAGAGAGAGAGAGAGAGAGGAGAGAGGGAGGAGGGAGAGAGAGAGAGAGAGAGAGAGAGAGAGAGAGAGGGAGAGAAAGAGAGAGGGCGAGGGAGACAGAGAGAGAGAAGAGACGAGAGAGAGAGAGAGAGAGAGAGAGAGAGAGAGACGAGAGAGAGAGAGAGAGAAGAGAAAGAGGGAGAGAGGAGAGAGATTAACAAAGTAGTGAGAGGAAAAAATAGCTTTCCATGTGGCCCAATGGCAGTTGCTGTTGTGCTTCTATCCAATTCATTCGTGTGATTAAAGGATTGTGATTGAAATAATTAACTGGAAATGCAATTGAAAGAAACAAAAAAAAAGGAGAATTGAGTCTCTGTTGGTCCTCTGCCGTCACCCCCAGCTGGGTTCCCCCTCTCCCTCCCGGAGGCATGTCTCCCTGCCTCCCCCTCTCCCTCCCGGAGGCATGTCTCCCTGCCTCCCCCTCTCCCTCCCGGAGGCATGTCTCCCTGCCTCTCCATCTCCCTGATTGCCCCTTGCCTTTGGGCTCTGCTGCCATGTTGTCTGTAGCCGGTGTTGTCCTAGCTTCAACCCCAACCCCCCCATTGTGGAAGACTCCTACTCTGTAAT
>NC_082386.1:21563302-21569192 GCF_031168955.1 Gadus macrocephalus | reverse complement strand
CGTTAAATACAAAATATCTATACATATCAAATGTTATACTATAAAAATACTCTAAAAAGTCAAATATGCGACATTATAAAAAATTACAAATATAACAGTATCTCGTATAAACAAATAAATTAAAGATACACTTTAAATACACAGTATTTACATTATGGAGGATTAGTACAATTATTGTGTGCAGAGGGAGTCCAGGGGATGAGTCTATGGAGTTTGAGGTCCTTCTCTCACTACAACAGGTGATGAATCTTGCTGCTGCGTTCACACATTGTTGTATTTCTCCCTACAGGTATGGCAGTTTGTGAGCATCTGGAGTGTCTTTGAAGTCCTTGCATGCCTTTGTAACACGTGGGAAGTGTGTATTGCTGATGTCTTCGTATGACTGGGCAGTTAGTCAGAAAGTGCAGTTCTGTCTCTAGTTGGTTGTGTGTGCAGTGGGAGCACAGTCTGTCTTCTCTTGGGAGCCAGGTCTGTCTGTGGCGTCCCTTCTCGATGGCCAGGCTGTGTTCGCTGAGTCTGTATCTGGTCAAAGATTTCCTCCGTTTTGGGTCGGTCACTGTGGTCAGGTGTTCTGCCACGGTGTAGCCTCTGTGAAGGGACAAATAGCATGCCCATTTACTCTGGTTTTTGGTGGACTCTTTCCAATGTGCCAAATACTTTTCCTTTTGTTGTCTTATAATTTGGTTTTGCTGGTGTGTAGGTTGTTGTGTGTTGGACAGAATCCCAGGACAAGCTGGCTAAGGGGACACTTTTCTGGGTGTAACTCTCTGTGGGCAAGAGCCTTGTTGTGGAGTGTGTTGCTGTCGCTTTCCTTAAGGTGGTTATACAATTTTAGGGCTCTGTTCTGAATTGTAATAACGATTAGATATCGTCCTAATTCAGCTCTGCATGCATTATTTGGTGTCTTTCTTTGGACTTTTAGTATTGATTGGCCGAATTCTGCATGAAGAGTTTCAATTTGATGTTTGTCCCATTTTATAAAATCTTGGTTGGTGCAGTGGGCCCCAGACCCTCACAGCCGTAGAGCGCAACGGGCTCTATCACTGCGTCAAATATTTTTAGCCAGATCTTAATTTGGATGTCTAGTTAGATATTTATTTTTATGGCATAAAATACCCTCCTTGCCTTGTCTCTCAGGTCATTAACAGCTTTGTTGAAATTTCCTGCGGCGTTCATGTTTATGCCGAGGTAGGTATCGTTTTTTGTTTGCTCTAGAGTAACAGTATATGTTGAGGCTGGATCTTTTTTCAAATATCATTATTTTGGTTTTACTCAGGTTCACTGTCAGGTCCAGGTTTGAGAGAAGCTGTGCAGAAGATCTAGGTGCTGCTGTAGGCCTTCTTTGGTTGGGGACAGCAGCATCAGGTCATCTGCAAACAGCAGACATTTGATTTCGGTGTCTCCCAGCGTTATGCCGGAGGCTGCAGACTGTTCTAATGTCCTTGCTAGTTGGTTAATGTATATGTTGAACAGGGTCGGACTCAAGCTGCATCCTTGCCTCACACCCCGGCTTTCTTTAGAAGAAGTCTGTGTGTTTCTTTCTTATCTTAACTGCACATTTTTTGTTTGTGCACATGGACTTTATGATATCGTAAGTTTTTCCTCCAACACCACTTTCTATTAATTTAAACAACAGACCATCATGCCGAATTGAGTCAAAGGCTTTTTTAAAGTCTACAAAGCAGGAGAATAGTTTGCTTTTGTTTTTGTTTTATTTGGAGGTCAATGAGGGTGCTTAATGTGAAGATATGGTCTGTTGGTCTGCCTATATCTGTCTAAATCTTTTTTTTATGTCCGTTTTTGGCTTCCTTCTGTATCTCTTTGAGTTTTCTGTATGTCCTTGTCTCTGGCGGCCTCTTGTGGTAACAACTGCACATTCCATGTATCCGTGTATCCAGAAGAGGGGCAGCATGGACATGTGCATAAAACAGTAGCAATGAGGCAGTAGCGTATGATACTTCAGCACGCACACACACGGACAACTGTTCTTCATTTGATGATGACATGCTGCTGCATTCAGTAAATGCCGACCTGCAATTCTTTTTCGGTGTTGCTGTTGCTGAATTCATACACCGGGGGGAGCTGGTTACCACACGCACACACACACACACACACACACACACACACACACACACACACACACACACACACACACACACACACACACACACACTGGAAGAGGATATTTATGTATTTTTGTAACAGTATATTACTATATTTTCAGGCAAAGTTACAACTTCTGAGCTGTCGATCTCACTCTCTCTTTCTCTCTCTCTCCCCCTCTCTCTCTCTCTCTCTCTCTCTCTCTCTCTCTCTCTCTCTCTCTCTCTCTCTCTCTCTCTTCTCTCTCTCTCTCTCTCTGTTTCTCTCTTTAGTTTGGAGTCTGGTAAAGCCATCACTCTGCTATAGCTCCTTCCCTCCTTAACGCAAACACACACACACACACACGCACACACGCACGCACACACACACGCGCGCGCTCTCTCTCTCTGTTTTCATAATAGTGATCCGAAAACAAGCCCACTTTGCACGTGTACAGTGCTGATGTCCCCCCACCCTGTGTTCTGGCAGCAGCCTGGTGTCCTCCCTGCACGCTGGTCTTCACATCCAAACCGTTCTATCAGGATCATGGATGTTCTCCTCCTTCACGCTGCCTCTGTTGGCCGGGATGCAGGGCCTGTCATTGGGCCTCAGACGGAGCCAGGCCAGCCTCTGAGAACCAGCGCCTGGAGGTGGAGCACTGCTGGGCTTTCTCAGTTACATGCGCTCATACTCTCCATTGTCCTTTGGTTCACTCACACACACCCAGTCTCATGTGCACTCACACACACACACACACAGACACACACACACACACACACACACTGGCTCCTCATGCGGGGTATTTCAGGGCTCATGTGACAGTGTGTCATCCAGTGTGTGAACCTCCTCCACGCTGTTAGACTACAGTGTTCCCTCAACACGCACGCACACTCACACTCACAGTATTAATGTCCTTTGCCGTCTCTGAAATATGTATTTTCTCTCTTAGAATCGTGTACATCTGCCTGTGCATCCGTCTGTCTTTGTGTCTGCCTACCTGCTAGCTTTCCTAGCTGCCTGTCGGCCAGTTCGTCTCTATGTTGGTCTATCTGTCTGCCTGCCTACCTCCTAGCCTGTCTTCTTACTTGTCTGTATGTCTTTCTGCCTGTCTTTTTAGGTGGTCTGTCCGTCTGCCTTCCTACTATCTTGTCCCCCTGCCTGTCTACCTGCCTTTCTGTAGACAGTGGTAGTGTGCCAGGGTGTGTGTGTGTGTGTGTGTGTGTGTGTGTGTGTGTGTGTGTGTGTGTGTGTGTGTGTGTGTGTGTGTGTGTGTGTGTGTGCTCGTGTGTGTGTGCGTGTGCGTAAAAGGAGGCATTCATTCACCTCCCTCTCCCAACAACCTGCCAGCATCAATTGGTTGTAGTTAAAGGGGTAGTTCGGAATTTTGGACATAGGGCCTGATTCCCAAGTTAGCCTTGGTATTCTTTATCATTGGAGACAGTTTAACACATTTCATTCAGTCCTTCTAGTTGCTCGTGCAACTAGAAGGAGTTCGCTCGTGCTAGGCTAGCACACGTCAATGGGCAATA
Source organism: Gadus macrocephalus (assembly GCF_031168955.1). Lineage (NCBI taxonomy): Eukaryota > Metazoa > Chordata > Actinopteri > Gadiformes > Gadidae > Gadus > Gadus macrocephalus. The sequence goes on along the minus strand of NC_082386.1, from coordinate 21,565,581 downwards.
CCAGCCTGCTAATAAAACAGTCTTACAAACTCCACAGTACACCCGAGGTACATCAATTATAACGCCAGACTATCGATGTAAATGTCTGTGTTGATAGAATAATGTTAGAAGTAAAACTAACCTCGCATCGCATGAATCATCGCATTTTGAGGGACTACTTTCTCTGCAGCAGCGCAATTGAACCTAGGTATCAGTCCGCCGCTGCCGTAGCCTACTACCAGGAATATAACACTGCTGCTTAGACACAGTAAGTCCCTCAAAATGCAATGCAATGCAAGGTTGGTTTTATTTCTAACATTATTCTATCAACACATTTAAATCGACCGTCTGGCGTTATCGTTGATTTACCTCGGGTGTACTGTGGAGTGGGTAAGACTGTTTTATTAGCAGGCTGGTATTGCCCGTTGACGTGCGCTAGCCTAGCACGAGCGAACTGTGCAACTAGAAGGACTGAATGAAATGTGTTAAACTGTCTCCAATGATAAAGAACACCAAGGCCAAATGTCCACAATTCCGAACTACCCCTTTAAGGAGGGTTTCTTTTTTGACCCTTTACTCATTCCAGCTATACACTACTCTCCTCCACTGTTCATTCCTTCCTACTCTAATCTCTACTCTACTGATTGTGCTCTACTCTTTCTACTCCACACGTTCCTCTTCTGTCTTCTCTGTCCTCTACTGAACCTGCCCTTCTATACTCTGTTTCTGTTCTACCCTACTGTAGCCTTCTCTCTCTACTGTTTCTGTTCTACCGTACTGTAGCCTACTCTCTACTGTTTCTGTTCTACTGTAGTCTACTCTCTTCTCTCCCCTCTATTTCTTTGCTCCTCTCCTCCCTACCTGCACCACTACAGCCTATGATGTCACTCAGAGCTTTGGCATTAGCATGAGCAGCACTGCTCTGTAAAGTGTATTCTGTGTTGTAATCGCTCGTCAGCAACACAAACAAACACACTGTAAACAAACTGTTTTTCAATGAAATCTCCCATTTGCATGAAACAGCCAAGGAATCGAAGGGCACACTATAGGTCCATACACAACATACACAACCGACGCCTCGTTTCAACCCTGCCTTGCTGCGGAGTGAGGAGACTCAAAACGTGGCTGGTTCCCCGCTAAGGGCCCAAACCACAACAGCTGCTAAACGTCGCGCCCATTCCCGCCTGGCTCTGAGCAGAATACACCAGCCCCTCCCCGTCCCCGTGGGTGAGGCGATTGGAGTCGTGTTGAAACGTCCTCCACTGTTATGGTAGCAGAGGTGTGGTCGGTCACAGAGGACCATCTGATGTCTACAGGTATGAGCAGACTGTGGTCATGGGGGAATCAAACCCAGAACCTTTTAGCGGGCCGTCGGGTACCCGAGTCCCTGCAACGTAACACTCAACAACTCGGCAACAACATTCGGTCGTGTTGGACGGCAGATGTGCGGCCGGGCTGTGAAACGAGCGACCGCAGGGTGCACGGCCGCGGCTTCTCTCACAGCTTCAGCCTGGAGTGGAACATCGCGTCCAGCCGCCGCGGTCTGGGGCGGTCCGGTGCGCTGGCCGCGAGCCGCGCAGCGCCAGACGGTAAACACGCCGGAGCACCGGCGGGAGGAAGGCTCCCCCGGGCCGACCGCAGGATTCCTGCGTGCTGATTTACGCCTTCGCTGCGTGGTGCTGCGCGTGTGAGAGGGGGGGGACGCAGTGCAGTGTAATGCAATGCAGAAACACATCAGTGCACGCAAAAGTGTAGCAACACACGTGTAGACCGATGCACTCGTTTTCTATGATCTGTGCATGTGGAGTGATTGCTGTAGCAGATATCTGACCCTGGCTCTCTCTCTAACACAGGCACACACACACACACACGCACGCACGCACGCACACACACATAGTGATAGACAAGCAGACAGACAGACACATAAACACACGTACACACACATGCTAACAACCACATACACACACGTATCATAACACACACACCCACACACATACAAACATACACAAACATGCGTGCACACAAACATGCATTCGGTCACACACACACATGCATGCACAGATAGATACGCATGCAAGCAAACCAACAAACAAGCGTGCATACACATGCAAGCAGCCAACACTATCACACACACACACACACACACACACAGCCTCAAGCTTTGTGAGATGAATGTTATTGCGAGTTGCATAAACACTCATCCATCTCTGAGCGTGTGATTTAGGGATCTGTCTCTGGCCGCCATGGTGCTGTCTGCTTCCAAAGCCGCTGTCACCACCGGATCACTCCTTGGTCACTGG
>NC_082386.1:21550802-21558302 GCF_031168955.1 Gadus macrocephalus | reverse complement strand
CGCTTGTGTGTGCGTGTGTGTGTGTGTGTGTGTGTGTGTGTGTGTGTGTGTGTGTGTGTGTGTGTATGTGTGTGTGGTAGAGCTCTTCGGGGCTGTGTGTGTTTACACCTCAGTCCAGAGGAATGTCAGGAGGACTGGATTGAGTCTGATAATGAGAGTGGTCAGTTTACCCGAGGTCTGTCATTAACCTCCTCCTCCTCCTCCTCCTCCTCCTACTCCTCCTCCACTGGTAGGAGAAGGGTTGTGTAGAACAACAACAATTGAAGATAACTTTATTCATGATAGATCCTGAACGTTTCTGTGAGTGAAGATATTTGATTTACGTCAACAGAAGTTTAAATAAATCTAGACACAAAAATGTGTCTGTAGTCTTTCGACCACTATAATCACGTAGAAACAAGAGGTGTGGTGTGTGCGCGCGCACGCGCGTGCATGTGTGTGCGTGTGTGTTTGTGCGTGTTTGTGTGTGTGTGATGGTAAAGGCAGGATGATGAACGAGAGGAGGCTGTAAGTAGTGGAAAAGCCGTTTCCAGGGGTCCCAGGGGGCCCCCGCCTTATCTCTCGATTTGCCTTCTGGTGCAGGAGGTCTAACGCGTCTTTGTATACCTTTCTTTAGCGTTAGCGCTAAAGGGCAATGCTATATCTGTTTTGAACCGCATCTCCGCCGTGTCAAATCAAACATTCAGCCGGTTCCAAGGACAGGAGCCGGAGCAGCAGCAGCTAATTAAAAAGTCCCTACAAGGAGCTTAAGAACAGTGTACGTTTTCTCTGGAATAAAGACCGCATTTCCCAGAAGGCCCCTCTCTCTCATCAATAAGGGCTGTTTCAGCTCCCTGGTGAAGAGTGGTAGTTCTAAAAAACAGCTGTGTGCAGTACAGCGATGGCAGGAGGTTAGCCCATGGTGCAGCTGTGTGCAGTACAGCGATGGCAGGAGGTTAGCCCATGGTGCAGCTGTGTGCACTACAGCGATGGCAGGAGGTTAGCCCATGGTGCAGCTGTGTGCACTACAGCGATGGCAGGAGGTTAGCCCATGGTGCAGCTGTGTGCACTACAGCGATGGCAGGAGGTTAGCCCATGGTGCAGCTGTGTGCAGTACAGCGATGGCAGGAGGTTAGCCCATGGTGCAGCTGTGTGCACTACAGCGATGGCAGGAGGTTAGCCCATGGTGCAGCTGTGTGCACTACAGCGATGGCAGGAGGTTAGCCCATGGTGCAGCTGTGTGCAGTACAGCGATGGCAGGAGGTTAGCCCATGGTGCAGCTGTGTGCACTACAGCGATGGCAGGAGGTTAGCCCATGGTGCAGCTGTGTGCAGTACAGCGATGGCAGGAGGTCAGCCCATGGTGCAGTTGTTCTAGCTATGCTTCCTCCTCAGTTCCATGTGCTGACATTGCTTAGTCAGATCTTTATCCATTCGGGACATATTGTCATACTTTTTGGAATAATTTTCTCCAAATTTCTCTGTGGTCCAAATCTTCTGCTCTGCTCTTTTCTGTTCTGTTTCATTTTGGGAAAGAACTGTTGACATCGGCGCCTCCGCTTGTCCCTCCCGCTGTGAAGCGAACGGAGAAGGCGTTCCCCCAGCGCCTTGTTCCCCACACTGCCACCGACCGTAGACCAGCCTGCACCACAGCACAGCGCTCGTACCCGGGTGGAACCAGAACGCCCCCGGGGTCCGGGGCCCAGCCCGGGGTCCGGGGCCCAGCCCGGGGTCCTGGATGGGAGCAGATATTCTCTGGTTCAACCCTGCAGTGAACCAGAGGATATCATTCCCCCCCTCCTCCCGACCTCGTCCCACTCAGTCCATCATCAGTTCTCCTAAACAAGAGCGAGCCGGCCCTCTGACTCACGTCTTCTCGGGATTCAAACCTGCGGTCCGGGTTGTCAGAGGAGGGGTTCGATGGGGGTGGTAGAGGAATGGGGGGGGGGGGGGCTTGGGAGCCAGTTAGAATGCTGCGGAGACGACACCAGTTAGGATGGATGATGTCACCCCACCACCTCATCACTGACATCATCACAGCTGCACACTCAGGTGTGTGTGTGTGTGTGTGTGTGTGTGTGTGTGTGTGTGTGTGTGTGTGTGTGTGTGTGTGTGTGTGTGTGTGTGTGTGTGTGTGTGTGTGTGTGTGTGTGTGTGTGTGTGTGTGTGTGTGTGTGTGTGTGTGTGTGTGTGTGTGTGTGTGTGTCTTTTCAGTGATTGAAGGATGCTTGGGCCAATGGAACGACTTCAACATATCAGCCTGAGAACAACTGTCCACATCTGTTGCCATCGGGGTGAGCTCATGTGTGGAGTAATGCAGAAGTGGCGGAAAAACATTCATGACGAACTTGGTTGGTCATCAACAACAAAGTCGTAAAGACTCAGACCAAAGCTTTTCTTTCTGCGATGGTTGTGATGGTTTCCATCTCTGGTTGAGAAGAAGCGGTGAATAGGACAGTGTATTGTACTTTACTATCATTTATGGTTCTATGGTGCATAGCATGTATGCTACATTATATGGTACTATAGTATATAGTACTATAGTATATGGTGCTATAGTATTATATACTATAGTATATGGTACCATAGTATACTATAGTACCATATACTATAGTATATAGTACTATAGTATATGGTGCTATAGTATATTGTACTATAGTATATGGTGCTGTAGTATTATATACTATAGTATATGGTACCATAGTATACTATAGTACCATATACTATAGTATATAGTACTATAGTATATAGTACTGGTACTATAGTATATGGTACTATAGTATATGCTATAGTACTATAGTATATAGTACTATATACTATAGTATATGGTACTATATATATAGTACTATATACTATAGTATATGGTACTATATATATAGTACTATATACTATAGTATATGGTACTATAGTATATAGTACCATATATAGTACCATATACTATAGTATATGGTACTATAGTATATAGTACCATATACTATAGTATATGGTACTATATATATATAGTACCATATACTATAGTATATGGTACTATATATATATAGTACTATATACTATAGTATATGGTACTATATATATAGTACCATATACTATAGTATATGGTACTATATATAGTACCATATACTATAGTACCATGTACTATAGTACATGGTACTATATATAGTACCATATACTGTAGTACCATATACTATAGTATATGGTACTATATATATAGTACCATATACTATAGTATATAGTACTATAGTACCATATACTGTAGTACCATATACTATAGTATATAGTACTATAGTATATAGTACTATATATAGTACCATATACTATAGTACATGGTACTATATATAGTACTATGTACTATAGTATATGGTACTATAGTACATGGTACTATAGTATATAGTACTATATAGTACTATATATAGTACATGATACTATATATAGTACTATATACTCTAGTATATGGTACTATAGTACATGGTGGTGGATATATACTGAGGGAGGTCCTCTTGCACGGTCACTGACTCCTCCATGACGTCAGCTTAAGGTTGGAGAATCTGGTTTGTAAGGAGGAAGAGGAGAAGGATGAGAGGGGGGAGTGAGGGGAGGAGGAGGAAGAGGGGGGGGGGAGGGGAGGGGAGGGGGGGAGGAGTAGAGGGGAGGGGGGAGGGGAGGGGGGGAGGAGTAGAGGGCTTGTAAAAGGATGAGCAGTGGTCGGGTTTCTGTTGGGTTGTGTATGTGCGAATGCGCGCATGTTTGGCCCTGACCCAGTCTGTCTCTGAAGTCTTCTGGAGCAGCCCAGGGACTCCCGGTCTGCCCTCCTCCCCTGAAGGGGGCTTGACCTGCTGGGCTCAGCCTCCAGCCCCCCCCCCTCCAGGGTCCGGGCCGTACTGGGTGGCCAGGAGGGCTGACGCTAACCCAAACACGTACGGCCCGTTGGAAGAGCCTTTGTTTGTTGGTGGGACTCTGCGCTCCACCTGGGCTCTGCTGATCCACTGCGCTTCCACTCTGTGGGAATAGCACTTAGGGGGTTTTATATTTATATCTTCTAACAGTCGTGGTCTGGATTGTTCCATAAACTGTCCCCACAAGGCTTCTGACCCGGTCCAAACTCCCGGCCACGTCGCTCCCACACACACTGACGCACACAGCTCACACACACACACACACACACACACACACACACACACACACACACACACACACACACACACACACACACACACACACACACACACACACACACACACACACACACACACACACACACACACACACACACACACACACTTACAAAGACACACACTTACAAAGACCTCAACAGATCTGCACGGATTCAAACATTGACTCACTCACTCACTCACTCACTCGCTCACAAAGACCCAGGCTCAAAGAAAAAACCCAAACACACGCACAGACCAACGCATAGAACGATTTGCAAAGACACACGTCACACACACACACACACACACACACACACACACACACACACACACACACACACACACACACACACACACACACACACTATCAAACAAGACACACATAAACCACTTGCGTACACACACAAACAGACACACACACGTATACAAAGACCTTCACAGGCCACCTACACACTGACCTCATTCTTTTCTTTCGTGTGTTGTGGGTTTCCAAATTGAGTTAGCAAGCGCTATTTTAATCAGAGCCAGTGGCTGTGTGAGAGATGATGTTTGTCAGCTTTATTATTCACAGCGGAGGACGTAGGGGACGGCTGACAGTGTTCAGCCGAGTCCCTGGCACCAGTCGCTGGACACAAACCCTTCTCTCCGTGCTGCACCAACTGAGAATCCTGCAGGATGTTTTTGAGGAATTAGCATGGCAGCGCTAATTGTGTTTTAGCGGCTAATAACCAGCTGTACCCAGCTGTTCTGGTCCATGCCCCGCTGTGGCTCACACACACACACACACACACATACACACACACACACACACACACACACACACCACTCTCCACTGCCTGGGACGCGAGGCCCACAGGTAGACTGTGGACGTTGGGGTCTGAGCTCACAGACAGAGAGAGAGAGAGCAGTCGTAACCTCTGCTTGCCTGACTTCAGTAATTTGCGTTTGCTAGGTCTGTATTTAGGAGGAAGCTAATTGTAGGGAAGGCCACGGTGCACTTTGAGTGGCTGGACTTTGAGCGTCTGTGATTCTGCTGACGGTGTCTGGCCGGCTCTGAGCTGCTCTCTGTTTGGTCTGAGCGGTTCGACTGAAGCCTGCCTGCTTCTCCTTCTTTATCTCCCTGAACCAACTCTCAGCTGTTTGTCGGGGACTCCTTAATCTCCGTTCATGTTTGTGCAAAGCCGTTTTCTCACACCGCGGCCATCGTCCCTTCTTATCACTAGTCAGCGGGTCGTTAGTTTAGCCGCAGCAACCCTCGTTATCAGAGAACAAACACGTCCTCGTTAATTGATTTTAAACAGAGAACACAAAGCCAGGGATCTTTGTGAATGAACATCAGACCGGTGTGAAAAAAGCTGTCCACACGTCAATCCCCCCCCTCCCCCCCCCCCATTTTCAGGTAAAAATAGCTTTAGTCGCCCCCCTCCCCTCCCCCAACCTCGATCCGTTCCCCAAACATTTGGCACTCAGCCTATTTATTCTCAAACATTCTTTCTTCTTCCTTTCTCTGCCTGGACCCCCACCCCCCCTGCCCAGTGCTGACTGCACCCCCCCCCCACCACCCTCACCCCCCACTCCAGCTCCCCCCCACCCCGGTGCTGACTGCACCCCCCCCCCACCACCCTCACCCCCCACTCCAGCTCTGACGGACAGCCCTGCAGAAAGACAGCATTGTGTCGCCCCTCGGTCCTGTTTCAGTCCCGCTCTGTAATTAAGAAGGGGGGGCAGGCTGGGATAGTGGAGAGGGGCGGGGGGCAAGAGGGGGGTCAGTTGGTTATTTGGTTTTAGAAAACAGCGTCCCTGACCAGGCCTGGGAGCCGTGTGTGTGTGTGTGTGTGTGTGTGTGTGTGTGTGTGTGTGTGTGTGTGTGTGTGTGTGTGTGTGTGTGTGTGTGTGTGTGTGTGTGTGTGTGTGTGTGTGTGTGAGGCTGGGATTGGTGTGTGTGTGTGTGTGTGTGTGTGTGTGTGTGTGTGTGTCGGGTTTGCTCAGTGTGTGTGTGTGTGTGTGAGGCTGGGATTGGTGTGTGTGTGTGTGTGTGTGTGTGTGTGTGTGTGTGTGTGTGAGGCTGGGATTGGTGTGTGTGTGTGTGTGTGTGTGTGTGTGTGTGTGTGTGTGTGTGTGAGGCTGGGATTGGTGTGTGTGTGTGTGTGTGTGTGTGTGTGTGTGTGTGTGTGTGTGTGTGTGTGTGTGTGTGTGTGTGTGTGTGTGTGTGTGTGTGTGTGTGTGTGTGTGTGTGTGTGTGTGTCGGGTTTGCTCAGTGTGTGTGTGTGTGTGTGTGTGTGTGTGTGTGTGTGTGTGTGTGAGGCTGGGATTGGTGTGTGTGTGTGTGTGGTATAGAGGTATGTGTGTGGGGAAGGATCGTCTCTTTCTGTTCAACTCGGTGATCGTCTGTCCCCTGTGTATTTCTTCCGTGCAGATTGTGTGTCGTGTGGGTGTGTCGTGTGTGCATGTGTGTTTAATAAAGATAGGTACGTAGGGATATATGAAACAGCAGGGCCGACAGTGTGCACTTGTGCGTGCAGTCCACACACTGAAAGGAAGAGGTGTGTGTTTTTTCTGTGTCCAAATTGTCAGGACTGATTTCTATGTACGATAAGAATTACATATTTCTTTACTATGCAAGTGTGTGTGTGTGTGTGTGTGTGTGTGTGTGTGTGTGTGTGTGTGTGTGTGTGTGTGTGTGTGTGTGTGTGTGTGTGTGTGTGTGTGTGTGTGTGTGTGTGTGTGTGTGTGTGTGTGTGTGTGTGTGTGTGTGTGTGTGTGCTGGTCCCCCCGCTGGGCGGCTGGTCTGACTCGTACCCGGTGCCGTGATTCACAACACGTGCGTTGGACGGCCAGCGTTCCGCTGCTCTGCGTCTCCATGGCGACGGCGGTAAATGCACCCAGCAGCTGGCCGGTGTGGAAAACCTTCACCGTCGTTCCGGGGTCATTCCTCGAAACAAGCGCTCCTCGTCACGTTGGGCTGGACCCTGATTGGTCGAGGCAGAGCCACATCATCATCCCTGAGTCCAGAGAGATGGGGAGAAAGAGGGGGAGAGAGGGGAAGAGGGAGAATGAGGGGGAGGGAGGGGAAGAGGGAGAAAGAGAGGGAGGGAGGGGAAGAGGGAGAAAGAGAGGGAGGGAGGGAGGGGGAGAAAGAGAGGGAGGGAGGGGGAGAGGGAGAAAGAGAGGGAAGGAAGGAAGGAAGGAAGGAGGGGGAGAAAGAAAGGGAGGGAGGGAGGGGAAGAGGGAGAAAGAGAGGGAGGGAAGGAGGGGGAGAAAGAAAGGGAAGGAGAGAAAGAGGGAGCAAGAGCGGAAGAGAGGGAGAGAGGGGGAGAGGGATAGGGGGAGAGCGAGAGGTAAAGAGAGAGAGGGAGAAAGAGAGAGAAAGA
>NC_082386.1:21513302-21545802 GCF_031168955.1 Gadus macrocephalus | reverse complement strand
AAATTGAGGTGCAGATCCGTCCCTTTCTGTTAAATACGTTGAACCATGAGAAAGGTAGGTGTGAGCAGTGGGCTGAGCAAGAGAGAATTCAAAAACAAGTCAAATGCTGCTTGTTTTACTCAACCAAGCGAATGAACAGATGAGCGGAACAGCTTGGGCTCTGTCGTTATTCATTTGTAACATTACACGTAATATTTCTGAGCACAGAAGCCGTTGGTGTGGTGAAGTACTCCTCATTGACACCTTAAGCCCTGGTTTACCGCTAGCTTTCACTGTCTGGCAGTGTGGACGATGACTAGTGCGAGAAACACACTTCTGCAGATGTGATGGCGCCACAATCTGTCTGTCAAAGGGATTCGATCTGTTCTTCATTCTGCTTCGTTCACCCGTGTTTGCTCCCGGTCATTCAGCAACATTCTGGGATTCATTGAAGTTGTTTTTTTGTTCCACGTTTCTTTTTTAAGGCCCTAAAACAGAGCTAACCGGCCGGACCTCGAGGCTATGGCACCCAGCAGCGCCTCAACAGATGCTGAATAGCTGGCATAGTTGTCCAGTAAAGCCCCCCCAACCACTCTGTAAACCAGTCATCACCTGTTAGACACTGTGGTCACAATCCACCGCTCAGACTCCAAACACTGTTTGGTCTGGCCCGGCCCGACTCTGGTATGAGACATGTCTTTGCAGCACACTGTAGCACAGCGAACTTGTTTGACCCGTCGACCATCACGTCAACCTTTGAGTCTTGGGACCGTTGAATGCGAGGGAGTGATACCCGCCACTAATCAACTCTAAAAGATCCCTCGTAATGGGAATGAAACAGAGATCTTAAATGGAAGCTCTCTTTCCCTCCGCTCTTTGAAGGAGGTACCAGGACAGACAACGAGACCCTTCTGCCCGACCCTACCTTAGATCAGCGTTCTGGTTTTTGGATGAATTACCACCAGGGGGTCCAGGACTTTGACCCCTGAAAGTGGCCCCCGGTACCACTCCAGACCAGCGTACATCCCAGAGAGACGGGCCCACTACGCACATCCCGATCTACCGACCCAGAGGTTCACCCCGACTCCTCCGCCTCCTGACCTTTCACCTTTAACCCAGGGGGGGTGGGGGGGTCATCAGCGAAGATGACCTTCGCTGATGACCTGACCTCCCAGAGATATCCACCCTTAAAATCACTAGAATGTCGAATGGATACAAAATATGTACACAGGGTCATCCCAGCAAAGCATCAGATGTCTTGTTCTGCATGGTAAACGTCTGTATATTTGGTGGGTCCTGGGTTCAGATACCTCCCATACCTCCTGTCTGGGATCAAAGGGGGTACCACTGCTGTAAGTCACTGCTGCCAACGACGGTGCCACCATGCTGACATTCTAACGTCGTCCGGGAGAAGAGCGGTTCATTATTCCGCTCGTTAAACCCTTTGACTCAACAAGTGGTGTTCGCCTTGGGGTGAAGAGTCGAACCGCCCTCCACACGCGGTGGAGCTGGCCTACTTCTTCTTCTACTGAGTGTTGATCGCAGACGGACCAGTGGGGAGGTTATGGGAACTGGTCCCCCCCCTCCCCAACCTCCACTCTGGAGGTGAGAGGTCGTGGCACGGCGAACCTTTGAGATCGGACAGGGCCGACGGGAACAAAGGGAGCGTAAGGAAAGACGCAGAGAGGAATTTAAATGTGTTTCCTCGGAAAGGAGTGAATCCATTAGCGTGTTTGTTCTCCATTGAACTGAGCCAGTGAACTGAGGGCTGCGGCCTCCATATTGTGTGTGTGTGTGTGTGTGTGTTTGCCTGTGTGTGTGTGTGTGCGTATTCCATCACACTAATGTTTGGCCTTTTCAATAGTGAGCTACTTCTCCTACGAACCACTGTTGGTTTTGTGGCGAGGCGAATGTGTTGACATTCATAATGTCGCCATACTCTGAGTGCCACAGCGTCGGACCGAAGTGTGTGTTGTGGTGATGGTGGTGGTGTTGGTGTTGGTGGTGTGCCAGGCTAAAAGTGGTTATTTGGCAGCACACGGGAGGATTGAGTCTTGCTAGGACGTGAAGCGCTCGCTGGTCTGAAAGCTGTTCGGGGCGTACCCTAACAGGTATGAGCTTGACTTGCTGGAGCTCCAAGAAGTTTGGTTTTTTAATTAGGAGCAAGTCTCCAATGTGGACGGGGGGTCAAGGAGGTCATTTTGGAGGTCTGGGTTTCCCGCGGTCCCAGCCCCCCCCCCTCCAGCTCCACTGCCCCCCCCCGGCCCGACCGACGGTTGATCCGTGGGGGTAACCAGCCTTCCTCTGCCCGTCCCTTCAGATGCAGGAGTTGGAGCAGCGGGTGATTGAGGCTGACCAGCGGGCGATGCACGCGGAGAAACAGGTACTGCTGGTCTCTACTGGTACCGGGTCCTGGTTCCTTTCTCCTGGGGGGTATTACAGGCTGGCGGTTTTTGGGGTGGGGGCCAAACTCTTGACACAAACAAACGGAGCGTTTTTTGTGAAAATGTTATTAATTATAAGGTTATAATATATAAGATATACGGTTTCATGATGATAGCACAAATGAAAGAGTCAAAATGGTCATTCAAAAGTTTGACCAAAGGGGTAAAGTTGGTTGGATTTAGATTTCGGAGACTAAACCTGATATCTATCAGTGTCTCTGTCTCTTTTCTTTGGATTTAGTCACACATCTTCTGTCATTACTGGGTCTTTCAGGTCTACTCTGAAGGGGATAGTTCAGTGGTCCATTTTTTCTTTTTGACCTCAGAGTCGTACCTACTTAGGGCTTTGAAAGGTTTTTCTTGTCAGAGATTTAAATCCCACCGTAGCTCAGTCTTTGTCTGGTGCCCTCACCTAGGGACCTCCCCCTTACAACCAACATGTGTCCAACATTTCTGCTTTGACTCAAGAACTACGTGTTCCAGATTAATGTCATGGAGGAACAACTGAAATCTGCCAACATACAAACCAGCGAATCAGAGAGTTCGCTGTGCAGGAAGTATCAGGACCTCGCCGATCAGATTCAAGAGAAGGACGCTGTGATAAAGAGACTGCAGGTGCAGCTGGAAAAACAGGTATGAAGCAGGCAGATGCGGACCACAAAAATGTCCATGTATGTCCATAAAACATCCGATGTAATCCGCAATCCGTAAAACAGATCTTGGTGAGGACCCAGGAAGCAAAGGTCATCGAAGAGAAAGCTGCGAAGATTAAGGACTGGGTCACTGTCAAGCTCAGGGAGGTAAGCTCAGACATGCAGAGTCAAAGCTTGGACTCAAAGGAAAAGGCCTCATGTAAAGCTTTCATCTTTCAGGGCCAACAGTCATTCCACTTTCAAAATGTCCGATTTACTTTGGAGTTATTTCGTGATTTGTGAGTTACAGTGATGACCTCATTGCATCGCTGTGGTTAATCTGTTTCCGTACGTTGGGTTGTACTGAAGGTTCTCCCTAAGCTCTATTCTCTCCTGGGTCTCAGATGGAGACGGAGAACCAGCGGTTGAAGATGGCGAACCTCCGGCAGGCAGAGCAGATAATGTTGCTGCAGGACAGACTACAAGGTAACCTCCAGACATCTCACTCCTCTAGATGCTCCCACTCCTCCAGACGTCTCACTCCTCTAGATGCTCCCACTCCTCTAGACCTACTCACTCCTCTAGACCCACTCACTCCTCTAGACCTACTCACTCCTCTAGACCCACTCACTCCTCTAGGCCTACTCACTCCTCTAGACCTACTCACTCCTCTAGACCCACTCACTCCTCTAGACCCACTCACTCCTCTAGACCTACTCACACCTCGAGACGTCTCACTCCCCTAGACCTACTCACTCCTCTAGACCTACTCACTTCTCTAGACGCTCCCACTCCTCTAGACCTACTCACTCCTCTAGACCTACTCACTCCTCTAGACATCTCAATCCTCTAGACATCTCAATCCTCTAGCCGTACTCACTCCTCTAGACGTCTCACTCCTCTAGACCTACTCACTCCTCTAGACCTACTCACTCCTCTAGACATCTCAATCCTCTAGCCGTACTCACTCCTCTAGACGTCTCAATCCTCTAGACGTCTCACTCCTCTAGACGTCTCACTCCTCTAGACGTCTCACTCCTCTAGACGTCTCACTCCTCCAGACGTCTCACTCCTCTAGATGTCTCACTCCTCTAGACCTACTCACTCCTCTAGTCGTCTCACTCCTCTAGACGTCTCACTCCCACCTCACTCCTCTAGGAGTCTCACTCCTCTAGACCTACTCACTCCTCTAGACGTTTCACTCCCGTCTCACTCCTCTAGACGTCTCACTCCTCTAAACGTCTCACTCGTCTAGGCGTCTCACTCCTCTAGTCGTCTCACTCCTCTAGTCGTCTCACTCCCATCTCCCTCCCTGCCTCAGCGTGACTAAAGAGGAGCGTGCCGTAGGAGACTGACCTACAGCTCCACCTGTCCTCCACCTTCTCCGCAGCTCTTCTGGAGCAGCCTCCGTCTCCCGCCACCTCCCCAGCGGCGGACGCCCACCTGGTGCCCACCAGCCCTCTGTACCCCCCCAGCTGCCCCGGGACCCCCCCGGCCCTGGAGGAGTCCTGGAGACAGCCTGGTCCCCGTACCGCCGCTGGGGGAGCCAACCAAACCAAGGCCCCCCCGACAGGTGGGTGGTCCTCTCTGAGAGGGCCCTGGTGGGGGCGCACTGCCGCCTGTGAACGCCACTCAGTAACCACAGGGGTGGACTGTGAGACAGGATGAAGGCCACGTCTTAAATGTCCCCATTGATGCTAAACACACCATGTTCACCTCCAAGTCTATACCCAGTGTGATCATTATTAAACTCACTTTATTGATCCCAAAGGGGGGGACGTATCTTTATGGATCTGAGAAACGAAGGCTTTGTTGAAGTTTATCCAGACTGTTGTCTTCTCTCTCAGATCTGAAGTGGGCCCCTGAACCAGGCTCCAAGGGCCTGCCCAGGGAGGCGCCCAGCGGCATGGGGGCCCCCGGCAGCCTGGGGCCCCCCGGGAGCGTCCGGGAGCGGGGGGAGGGCAGAGACCACTCCTCAGACGAACTCAACAGCAAATTCCGCTCGCAGTGCCTCCACTCCTCGTCCTCCTCGTCCTCCTCCTCTTCGTCCTCGGCCTACGAGATGGCCCAGGGCCCCAGCAGCCCCGAGACGGAGACCACGCCCACCGGGGTCACCCCCACGAGCCCCCTGCTGGCCCGCTCCCCCTCCACCAACCAGCCCTTCCCCCCACCCGGCCACGCACCCCTCCGGCGCCCACTGTCCCCCTCGGGGGCCCTGACCCTCCCCAAGCTGCGGACCCCCCTGGCCCCCAGGGACGGCGTCCAGCTGGGGAAGAAGCACTGCAGCCAGCCGCCCCCCGGCCTGGACCGGCCGCACCCCCTCAACGCCAGCCCCGCCCTCGCCAGCCCCGCCTCCTCCTCCTCCACCCTCCACAGCACCGCCCCCCCGCCCTTCGCCCAGCTGGTGGAGGAGACGGACATCGACGACGGGAGCCCCGACGCCATGGACGGGGTGGTGGAGGGGGCGGCGCCCCCCGGCGGGGGGGCCCTCGCAGGGCCGGTCGAGGACCCGGAGCGGCGGGACGCGGAGGTCCTGAAGCCGCCCACCCCCCCTCTCCACCGGCTCCCCTCCTGGGTACGGTGGTCACATCGTTGTTATCCAGCGTTTACGGGTTTTTATCCTCAAATCCTCGCAGTACGGCTCTATGCATCATTCAAAGGTGCGATGTACAAATTTGTGCCTGTGTGTTTTCGTACGCAGATTAAACTAGGAATGAACCTGCCCTGGCCTGACGCTGGTCTTCATGTGGCGCTCGTTTCTCGTTTGTTTCTCCTCAAAGCCTCAAAGTATCACAGTCGGCGTTCTTCTTCATTCAAAATGAATTGCATCAAAATTGGTTCCAGCGTGCTTTCCTTCAAACTGAAGGAGAAACAAAGCAGAGGCGACGTCTAAATGCGTCCCCATGCAGCCCTTCCCTCTCCTCCAACGCTCCGGGCAGAAGCAGGAGATATTAAAAGTGTTTTGTCCGTTGGCGAGCGCGATGATGGCAGAACCATAGCGGCATCATCCGTTGGCATAGCGAATGTTCCAGTGATGTCACTCTGCGACCGCTTCCATTTCTGTTCTTCTGGTGCTGGTGAGAAACAGCAGCGGTGTGTCGCTCTGTGGTTCATGCCGTTATGTAACCTATCACCCCCCCCCCTGCAGGAGAGTCGTATCTACGCCGTGGCCAAGTCAGGGATGAGGGTATCGGAGGCCGTGCCTGCGGCCAGGGGGGCTGGGAGAGGTGAGCGTTTATCAGGGGTGGACGGGCCGGCGGATCTCTGTTATGGAGCAATCCTGTGAACAGAATGCTGCTGGCTTACAGGCACAGGCAGTTCATTTCCATGGTTTGATCTTTGGTCTTTGTGTGTGTGTGTGTGTGTGCGTGTGTGTGTGTGTGTGTGTGTGTGTGTGTGTGTGTGTGTGTGTGTGTGTGTGTGTGTGTGTGTGTGTGTGTGTGTGTGTGTGTGTGTGTGTGTGTGTGTGTGTGTGTGTGTGTGTGTGTGTGTGTGTGTGTGTGGGGTTGTCTGTGTTTGCACAGGTTTTTGTGTGTGTGTGCGTGTGTTGTGTCATTCACCTGATGCTTAACTGACTGCGGTGGGTCCTGTCTGTCTGTCATTCTTCCTATTGATGTCACTTCCTTTTCCCTTCGGGGCTTCACACACACACCTTGGCAGATGCACTGTGTGTGTGTGTGTGTGTGTGTGTGTGTGTGTGTGTGTGTGTGTGTGTTCTCAGCAGAGGACTGAGGGAGGGTTGGTGGTGGTGGTGGTGGTTTTTAATCAGCGATGAAAGAGTGAAGGCACCGTATAATTACCAGCGTGTCTTCTGCCTCGCCGCCTGCGCGCTGCCTGCAGACTCCTGCCTGATGATTGGAGGAGGTTAAAGGATCGGGTTTCCTGTCTGCCGGGCCAAGAGACAGCAGGGGCTTTTAGTTGGGGATGATGATGTCATCGCTCGCTACCAGTCAGATGGTTCTCAGGCCTCTAGCTCCGCCTCCGGCAGACGTGTGGGGCGGAGACTGTTTTAAGATCAAAGCCTCGACCAGGCACGGCTTGGTTAGGGGGGAGATCAGATAGTGTTCATGAAAAGATGAGTGGAAATAAAAAATAAATGTGTGGGAATAGCCTCGACATGTGGTAAACAGTTTAAGTGGAAATAATAAGTGTGTGTGTGTGTGTGTGTGTGTGTGTGTGTGTGTGTGTGTGTGTGTGTGTGTGTGTGTGTGTGTGTGTGTGTGTGTGTGTGTGTGTGTGTGTGTGTGTGTGTGTGTGTGTGTGTGTGGCAGGTCTCCAGTGCCCTGCCTCAGGGCCGTTCCCCCACCTCATCTACAAGAACATCCACGTCCCGGTGTTCACCACGCTGAAGGGGGTGAGTGCTCCACCCCCCAAAGGGACGCTCCGGCCTATTGGGGAGTTGGATTTTGTTGCAGACACTTTTTTGTAATCACTGTAAGAACAAATGCAAACAAAAAAAAAACTTTGAACCCCGATTCAACTTCAAATAGTAGTGTTAGTTCTGTAGTATCTCATCCTAGCAGCCTCTGTTGTGTACGGGGAATGGGTTAACCTAGTGATGGTTAGTGCTTGGCACTTCTATGAACATCCTTACCGTACCGACAGAGATATATTGTTGTTTCTCTTTCTTCTGACGAATGGAGTGATTGTGAGTCGCTTGGATGAAAGCTTCTGATAAACGCCCTGACTGAAAGAGCTCTTCTGGGACCATGAACCAATGGAGGGGAGGGGTTTCCCTGTTTAGATGAATTTCTAAAGTAATACTTTGACGAACAGTTTGACAAAGAGTGTCAATAACTGTCCTGCAGGACGTGTGTTGCGGCACGGCCACGTGGTTCCCGCCGACATGTTAACGTCTTGTGTGTGTGTGTGTGTGTGTGTGTGTGTGTGTGTGTGTGTGTGTGTGTGTGTGTGTGTGTGTGTGTGTGTGTGTGTGTGTGTGTGTGTGTGTGTGTGTGTGTGTGTGTGTGTGTGTGTGTGTGTGTGTGTGTGTGCGTCAGAAAGCCACTCAGATCAGCAGCATCCCGTTGGCCGACGAGGACTCGGGCTCGGAGGATGACAGCGGCTCCCTGGCCAGCCTGAGGACCTCGGCCCCGGGGCCCGACCGCAAGGGCAGCGGCCCTGGAAGCCCGCGCGCCGCCAAGAGAGGTGAGGGGGGGGGGACTGATGGGGAGGGGGAGGGGGAGGTACTGATGGGGAGGGGGGAGGGACTGATGGGAAGGGGGAGGTACTTATACGTTGCTTGGCGACAGTGTTGAGGAACTATATATTTTTGGCGGGAGATGGAGGATGGGTGTTCAACAGAGCTGTGTGTTTGTTCTGTGTTACCCGAGGTGGACTTCACCCACTGCTCTATAAAGGCAGGGAGTCACTGGAGGCGGGGCCTCACACTGGAGGCGGGGCCTCACAGTGACCTCAGACCAGCCTCTGGTTAACCAGCCTCTGGTCAACCAGCCTCTGGTTAACCAGCCTCTGGTTAACCAGAGGCTGGTTAACCAGAGGCTGGTAAACTCTGGTTAACCAGAGGCTGATGGCTCCTGGCCTCCCCCTCTCCCAGCGTCCTGCCTCACCCCTCTCTCATCCTCTGCCTCACCCCTCTCTCATCCTCTGCCTCACCCCTCCCTCATCCTCTGTCCTCCCTCATCCTCTGTCCTCCCCCTCTCTCATCCTCCGCCTCCCCCTCTCTCATCCTCTGCCTCACCCCTCCCTCATCCTCTGCCTCCCCCTCTCTCATCCTCTGCCTCCCCCTTTCTCATCCTCTGCCTCCCCCTCTCTCATCCTCTGCCTCCCCCTCTCTCATCCTCTGCCTCCCCCTCTCTCATCCTCTGCCTCACCCCTCTCTCATCCTCTGCCTCACCCCTCTCTCATCCTCTGCCTCACCCCTCTCTCATCCTCTGCCTCACCCCTCTCTCATCCTCTGCCTCCCCCTCTCTCATCCTCTGTCCTCCCCCTCTCTCATCCTCTGCCTCCCCCTCTCTCATCCTCTGCCTCACCCCTCTCTCATCCTCTGCCTCCCCCCTCTCTCATCCTCTGCCTCACCCCTCTCTCATCCTCTGCCTCACCCCTCTCTCATCCTCTGCCTCACCCCTCTCTCATCCTCTGCCTCACCCCTCTCTCATCCTCTGCCTCACCCCTCTCTCATCCTCTGCCTCACCCCTCTCTCATCCTCTGCCTCACCCCTCTCTCATCCTCTGCCTCACCCCTCTCTCATCCTCTGCCTCCCCCTCCCTCACCCTCTGCCTCCCCCTCCCTCACCCTCTGTCCCACCCCTCCCTCACCCTCTGCCTCCCCCCTCCCCCCTCCCCCCTCCCCCTCCCCCTCCCCCTCCCCAGGGGTGTCCATGTCGTCGGTGGGCTCAGAGAGCGACTACGCCATCCCTCCTGACGCCCACTCCCTGGACAGCGACTACTCTGAGCCCGAGCTCAAGGTCCAGCGCACCTCGTCCTACTCCTGCGGGAGCAGCAGCGGGCCGGTGAGTGGAGCTGGGGGGAGGAGGGAGGAGGAGGGGGGAGGAGGGGGGGGGGGGGAGGAGGAGGAGGAGAGGAGGAGGAGGAGGAGAGGAGGAGGAGGAGGAGGAGAGGGGGGGAGGAGGAGGAGGAGAGGGGGGGAGGAGGAGGAGGAGGAGGAGGAGGAGGAGGAGGGGGGGGGGGGGGAGGAGGAGGAGGAGGAGGAGGAGGGGGGGAGGGGGGAGGAGGAGGAGGGGGGGGGGAAGGAGGAGGAGGAGGAGGGGGGGAGGGGGGAGGAGGGGAGGAGGAGGAGGAGGAGGAGAGGGGGGGAGAGCAACAGCCTCCCGGTGAGTAGACCTGGGGAGAGGAGGAGAAAAACAGGAATGGATTGGAGGAGTAGAGGTGAGGAAAACTGAAGTTGGGAGGAAGAGGAGAGTGGAGAAGTTGAGCACCAAGAGGAAGATGAGTGATGGGGTAGAGCGGAGAGGAGCTGGTTATGATGATGATGTTGATGATGATGAAGGGTGGAGCGCTGGTGTTGAGGTATGGTCTGTGGACCGTGTGACGGTGGTGATGATGATGAAGGGTGGAGCGCTGGTGTTGAGGTATGGTCTGTGGACCGTGTGACGGTGCAGGAGGTGCTGGAGAAGTCGGGCTACCTCCTGAAGATGGGCAGTCAGATCAAGGCCTGGAAGAGACGCTGGTTCATCCTCCGCAACGGAGAGATCCTCTACTACAAGTCCCCGGTGAGAAACGCACTCTCACACTCTCTCTGTCGCGCTCTCTCTGTCACGCTCTCTCTGTCGCGCTCTCTCTGTCGCGCACTCTCTCTGTCGCACTCTCTCTGTCGCACTCTCTCTGTCACACTCTCTCTGTCGCGCTCTCTCTGTCACGCTCTCTCTGTCGCGCACTCTCTGTCGCGCACTCTCTCTGTCGCACTCTCTCTGTCGCGCTCTCTCTGTCGCGCTCTCTCTGTCACGCTCTCTCTGTCACGCTCTCTCTGTCGCGCACTCTCTCTGTCGCACTCTCTCTGTCACGCTCTCTCTGTCGCGCTCTCTCTGTCACACTCTCTCTGTCGCACTCTCTGTCGCGCTCTCTCTGTCGCACTCTCTCTGTCGCACTCTCTCTGTCACTCTCTCTGTCGCACTCTTTCTGTCGCACTCTCTCTGTCGCACTCTCTCTGTCACTCTCTCTGTCGCACTCTTTCTGTCGCACTCTCTCTGTCGCACTCTCTCTGTCGCACTCTCTCTGTCGCACTCTCTCTGTCGCACTCTCTCTGTCGCACTCTCTCTGTCGCACTCTCTCTGTCACTCTCTCTGTCACACTCTCTGTCGCACTTTGTCTGTCACACACTCACTCACACACTCTCTGTGTTCTTCGAGCAGGCATGGCTTGGTTAGGGTTTATATCAGATCGTTTTCATGAAAATACGAGTAGAAATAAAAATTAAATACGTGGGAATAGCCTAGACATGGGTTAAACTGTTTAAGTTGAAATAATAAGTGTGTTTGTGTGTGTGTGTGTGTGTGTGTGTGTGTGTGTGTGTCTGCGTGTGCGTCTGTCTTCAGAGCGACGTGATCCGGAAGCCCCAGGGCCAGATGGAGCTGACCTCTTCCTGTCGGATCGCCCGCGGAGAGGGAGCTCAGACATTCCAGGTGAGCTGACGCCCCCCCCCCCCCCGGTCACCTGCTGACCTTTGACCTCTGCATGCTTCCCCTGGAGTGAATGCTTGATGCTTGATTCTTGTTCGTCTGAGGTGAGCAGCGAGTATACTGCAGGGAACACACACCATGCCACTGCTCGGGGGAGGTGTGTGTGTGTGTGTGTGTGTGTGTGTGTGTGTGTGTGTGTGTGTGTGTGTGTGTGTGTGTGTGTGTGTGTGTGTGTGTGTGTGTGTGTGTGTGTGTGTGTGTGTGTGTGTGTGTGTGTGTGAAGAAGCTCTGCATTCCAGCGCCAGGGCTTAAGATGACATCAGGCCCTGGAATGTCTCTCTCGCTCTCTGTCTCTGTGTCTCTCTGTGGGTTTATCCAAACAGCTGATCTGATCTGCTCAGACACGACCACGGTGAGGGTTGTGGTGATGAAGATGATGATGATGAAGGTTGTGGTGGTGATGTCTGGGATGGCGGGGGGGGATCATGGCGGTGGTGGTGGTGGTGGTGGTAGTCATGGCGTTGGTGTTGGTGGTGGAGGTGGTGCTGGTGGCGATGAGGATGATGAAGACTGTGGGTTCTCCTGGTTCTCAGCTGGTGACGGAGAAGAAGACGTTCTTCCTGACGGCCGACTCGCCCAACATCCTGGAGGAGTGGATCCGCGTGCTGCAGAACGTCCTGAAGGTCCAGGCCAGCGGGCCCGTCGCCGTGGAGACCGCCTCCAAGCCCGCCGCCAGGGGATGGCTCACCAAGGTGTGTGTGTGTGCGTGCGTGCGTGCGTGCGTGCGTGCGTGCGTGCGTGCGTGCGTGCGTGCGTGCGTGCGTGCGTGCGTGCGTGCGTGCGTGCGTGCGTGCGTGCGTGCGTGCGTGCGTGCGTGCGTGCGTGCGTGCGTGCGTGCGTGCGTGCGTGCGTGCGTGCGTGCGTGCGTGCGTGCGTGCGTGCGTGCGTGCGTGCGTGCGTGCGTGCGTGCGTGCGTGCGTGCGTGCGTGCGTGCGTGCGTGCGTGCGTGCGTGCGTGCGTGCGTGCGTGCGTGCGTGCGTGCGTGCGTGCGTGCGTGCGTGCGTGCGTGCGTGCGTGCGTGCGTGCGTGTGTGTGTGGTGTGTGGTCTCTGACAGCTTTGAGCTGGTTCAAGACCGGGTCCCGCCCCCTCAGGCCCCGCCCCCTATGGCCCCGCCCCCCTCGGGGCCCCGGATGTGAAGGTCGGGTCCTGGCCTGGCGCTGGTGACCTCCATGACCTCCATGACCTTGTGACCCTGATTAACTGACGCATAGCTGTGGTGACGATGATGAATGTCATCCCCGCTCTCTTTATTTATTTATTTTAAACATTTAATTTATTTATTGTACCATCATTATCTAGTTGAGCCTCTCACCGGTCGGTTGGGGTCCATTGGGTCAGTATCTGTTTGTCAGTTGGCCGGGGTTCACCCATTCCCCGCATCGCAGAGCTACGACGCAGCCAATGATTGTCTTTAAGTAAACGGTGAACCTACTAGTGAGGCTTTGTATATTTCTGTAGACTTAAGTCTATTACCTCAATGGAAAGAGGACTTTTACTTGAGTTGTATTTATCCTGTGTAGCATCGTTGCTAATGTCGTAGCTATTTAGGAGCTAACCGCTAGCGTCGACCCGTCTGTTTCAGGTCAAACACGGACACTCCAAGCTGGTGTGGTGCTCTCTGGTCGGCAAGGTCTTCTACTACTACCGCAACCAGGACGACAAGGTTCATAGAACAAGCCCCCCTCTGCCGAACACGCCCCGGCACTCAGGGCTGACGACCGTCATACGCCAACATACTGTACAATGAAACACACGCCAGAGATAATATCTGCTATTTACTATTGAATCATTTTTGTCGATACGTTTCACCTGTGAGTGGGTTCAGCATCGGGCTGGAGTCCTGGTTCTGAACCCAGAACCTTTGGTCTGTGACCAACCAGCCGAACCACTAGACTGCCTCCAGCTTCACACATCAGAGCCGTTGCGCCGTTCTGCCCGACAACGGGAATCACTGACACTGAGAACGAGGAACAGCTCGAGCACCACCGGACTGATCTGCCCCTCAGATCACTCCGGGGAGGGTCACCCAAGCCCCCTCCTATCTGTACCACATCCACTAACCCCCCCCCCCCCCCCCCCCAGCTCCCCCTGGGCCAGCTGCGGGTGCGGGACGCGGTGGTCCAGGAGGTGGACCGCTCCTGCGACTCCGACGAGGACTACGAGGCGGGGGCCCGGGGCCCTGGCCCCCGGGGGACGGGGGGCCGCGGGTTCCTGTCCTCCCACTGCACCCTGGTGGTCCAGCCCTGGGAGCAGAGTCCCACCTATCTGCTCATCGGCACCAAGCAGGAGAAGGTACAGGGGAGGGGGGGGGGAGGTGGTGGTGGGGGGGGAGGTGGAGGAGGTGGAGGAGGTGGTGGTGGTGGTGGTGGGGGAGGGGGGGGGGGGGGGGTGGTGGTGGTGGGGGTGGTGGAGGAGGTGGTGGAGGTGGTGGTGGTGGGGTTGGTGAATGAATATGATATAGAAATGTAAAGAAAGAACTGGCAGCAAGTAAATTCTACAAAACCTAGCAGTGAGAGCAGTGAGAGAGTAATGTAATCCTGATCTGTTTTTGTTTGGTTGGGCTCCACTTGCTGCTCCCGTGTCTTTGACTGTGGCTCTGGGTGAAAGCTTCTGCCCTGGCTCACACGTGTCGTCGTCCCCCCCCCCCCCAGGACACGTGGCTGTACCACCTGACGGTGGCGGCGGGCAGCGGCGCCGGCCTGAAGGTGGGCACGGAGTACGAGCAGGTGATCGGAAAACTACTGGACGCAGAGGGAGACCCCGGTGAGTCCAGACCTCCATCTCTATCGCTCGCTCACCTAGACCCAGCCACTAGCAATTTCTCTCGACCACACTGTATTCTTTACAGTGGGCACAGTTCCTCTCTCTCTCTCTCGCTCTCTCGCTCTCGCTTTCTGGCTCTCGCTCTCTGGCTCTCTCTCTCTCTCTGTGGCTCTCTCTCTCTCTCTCTCTCTCTCTCTGGCTCTGTCTCCCTCTCTCTCTCTGGCTCTCTCTCTCTCTCTCTCTCTCTCTCTCTCTGGCTCTCTCTCTCTCTCTCTCTCTCTCTCTCTCTGGCTCTGTCTCCCTCTCTCTCTCCGTCTCTCTGTCTCTGTCTCTGTCTCTCTGTCTCTGTCTCTCTCTCTCTCTAACTGTCTCTCTCTCTCTCTAACTGTCTCTCTGTCTCTACACGCACACCGAGACATCTGGTTTTAACCTCGTTAAGGTAATCAGCCGATCTCCTAACAGCCGCGGTTAAGGAACAGGTTTCAATGTGCCCGCTGCATCGTACCAGCATCATGGATCAGTCCTCAACGACAGCCAGTAGCCCTGGTATGAGCGGACCAGCCGCAGTGGGAGTCAGCTCCTCTCCATGTCCCAGCAACAGCTGCGTTTATAGATCTGTTTCCAGGCACTAAAAAGAGCCCCGTAGAACGACTTTGTGATTATCATGGTTTGTAGGCACGGTGCTTAAATTAGACGTCCACTGTAACCGTATACCCTCATAGTTCAGACATAAGTAGCGTGGGTTGCGTTGGTAAATGAGTCAAGTTGTTATCTGAGGGCGACACATGCGCCGCAGGGCTAGTCGAGGGTCCTTCTGTTAGCATTTAGCCTAGCTATTTTGATCTGGGATGCTAATCCAGAATGCAGACGCTGTTTATGACTGATCTGCTGGGGAATGATTTTCAGATGCAGGGTCACTCCAGTATAACCAGATCTGTCTGTGTGTGTGTGTGTGTGTGTGTGTGTGTGTGTGTGTGTGTGTGTGTGTGTGTGTGTGTGTGTGTGTGTGTGTGTGTGTGTGTGTGTGTGTGTCCCAGACTCGGTGCTGTGGGGCAGTGTGGTTCTGTGCTGCTCTCAAGAGGGTCTGCGCTGCTCTCTCACCACGCTGCCGTCCGACGCCCTCCAGACTGAGGCCCTGAAGCTCTTCAAGGTTACACACACGCCTACTACACACTGCAACTACACACTCCTACTACACACTGCAACTACACACTCCTACTACACACTGCAACTACACACTCCTACTACACACTGCAACTACACACTCCTACTACACACTGCAGCAACTACACACTCCTACTGCACACTGCAACTACACACTCCTACTGCACACTGCAACTACACACTCCTACTGCACACTGCAACAACACACTCCAACTACACACTCCAACTACACACTCCATCTACACACACTCCTACAAACGCCTACACACACTCCTACACACACTCCTACTACACACTCCCCTTCAATCCAACCACACATTCCTACTACACACTACAACCTACACACTCCTACTACACATTCCAACTACACACTACTACTACTACACACTACCTACTACTACACACTACTACTACTACACACTACCTACTACTACAAACTCCCCTCTCGACTTCAACCCTTCCTACTCAGTCTTCATTCCTTGCTACAAACACCCTCTCCCCTTCAATCCCCTCTCTCGCTCTCCCTCTCGCTCTCTCTGCCTCCCCTGCCTCCACACACAGACGCTCTCTCTCTCTCTCTCTCTCTCTCTCTCTCTCTCTCTCTCTCTCTCTCTCTCTCTCTCTCTCTCTCTCTCTCTCTCTCTCTCTCTCTCTCTCTCTCTCTCTCTCTCTCTCTCTATGATCTATAAATCATGTGGGAAAGGATCTGGTAACCAGAGGTCAGAGGTTAACGATTGCCACTAGCACTGGGCAGTCATGGTCTCCCTCTCTACTCTGGCTTCTGTGTCTGTCTGTCTGTCTCTCTCTCTCTATCTCACACTCTGTCTCTGCCTCTTTCTCTCACTCACTCACTCACTCACTCACTCACTCACTCACTCACTCACTCACTCACTCACTCTCAGACACTATCTCTGTCTATGCCTCTCTCACTCACTCACTGTCTCACTCACTCACTCACTCTCTGACACACTCTGTCTCTCACACACTCACTCTATCACACACTTACTCTCTGTCACTCACTCACTCACTCACTCACTCACTCACTCACTCACTCACTCACTCACTCACTCACTCACTCACTGTATCACTCACTCACTCACTCACTCACTCACTCACTGTCTCTGCCTCTGACTGAGGCTCTGTTGAATGCTCTCTGCCCTCCAGAGGCCTCGGACACATCAAACACTCTGGGGGGGGGACCCCAGAGGGCCCCCCCCCCAGCTCATTAAAACGTGTGGTGGAGGGAGAGAGGGAGAGGGGGAGAGAGGGAGAGGGGGAGAGAGGGAGAGAGAGTGGGAGAGGAGGAGAGGGAGAGGAGAGAGGGAGAGAGGGAGATGAGATGGAGAGGAGGAGGGGGGGGCTGATTATCAGCCCTGATCGGGTGCTAAACGCTCCCCCTGGTTTACTAGGCGTGTGAAAGGAGGCGCCCCTTGTTTAATGGAGGAAGTAACTTGGGAGGTCAAGGCTTTGGTGGGGGGGGGGGAGAAGGGAGGAGGAGGGAGGATAAAGGATGGAAGATGATCAGAGGAAGACGATGAACCTTGACCTTGAACCGAGGCTCTAGTTTCTCTGTCCCCCTCTTCCTTTCTTCAGCTCCGTATCTAAGCTCTCTCCCCGCTCCGCTGGCCCGGAGCTCGGCTCTGTGGGGCTTTCTCTGTGCCCTGCCAGCCCTGAAACCCTCCACACAGACACTTAGAGGCAGCCAGGGAATGGAACCGGCAGTCTTTTCAAGTCCCGGCGGCGGCGGCGGCGCTTTGAAGCAGCCCTCCACTTTGTTCTCATGAGTCCGAAGCGTTCAGAAAGGCCGTCTTTGTCTCCGCTCGCCTCGAGTTATCGCTTTTCAGAAATAATGAGGTTTGCATTTTGCTTTCTTTGTCCTTTTTGAAAAACAACCAGACGGAAAAACTGGTCCTTTGTGCTAATTGCAGTGTAATGCATCTTTCTGGGAAGGATTTGGACGGCTTCAAAGTACCACTTAAGATAAATTGAATAACAAATCTCTTCTGCACTGCGTGGCTTGTTGGTCAGGAGAGGATCTGCTGCCCCCTGCTGCTGCTGGACGCGTACTGAACGTCAGGATCATTGAATCGATTGTTTTGTGTGCAGCAGAAAAAGTTTGCAGCAGAATACTTGGTATTTTTTATGGGATTTTGTGCCCTTATGGACGGAACAGGATCTGGAAACAGAGAAGAAAAGACAAGTAGCATTGGAACAAAGGATTGAACCTGGGTTGCAGTGCTAGGCGTACCAGCTGACGTTGGCGCACTAGAGAGATTGGGAGATGATTCCTTTACTTTATGGGCGTCTAGCAGACGCTTTTAGCAGACCCTTTTATCCAAAGCAACTTCCAACAGTTCATACACACGTTCACACACCGACAGCGGAGCCGACCACGCAGGGCGAGTTCGGGTGAGCAAGTGAGCCCGCTCTACCTCCCGGGCGACTGGCTCCAGGATCCTCTTTAATACAGGCCCCCCCCCCCCTTATCTCCCCAGTCCTGTCAACTCTTCATCAACGTCCTGGTGGAGTCTCCTTCCATCGACTACCACACCTCGCTGGCCCAGAATGCACTGCAGGTGTGCCTCACCCACCCGGAGCTCCAGAACGAGATGTACTGTCAGCTGATCAAGCAGACGCACCGCCGCACGCCAAACAACTACTCCCTGACGCAGGTCAGAGCTAACGCCGGTTAACTACCCCTTAACCAGGTCAGACCTAACGCCGGTTAACTACCCCTTAACCAGGTCAGACCTAACGCCGGTTAACTACCCCTTAACCAGGTCAGACCTAACGCCGGTTAACTACCCCCTAACCAGGTCAGACCTAACGCCGGTTAACTAGTCCCTAACCAGGTCAGACCTAACGCCGGTTAACTAGTCCCTAACCAGGTCAGAGCTAACGCCGGTTAACTAGTCCCTAACCAGGTCAGAGCTAACGCCGGTTAACTACCCCCTAACCAGGTCAGACCTAACGCCGGTTAACTAGTCCCTAACCAGGTCAGACCTAACGCCGGTTAACTACCCCCTAACCAGGTCAGACCTAACGCCGGTTAACTACCCCCTAACCAGGTCAGACCTAAAGCCGGTTAACTACCCCCTAACCAGGTCAGACCTAACGCCGGTTAACTACCCCCTAACCAGGTCAGACCTAACGCCTGTTAACTACCCCTTAACCAGGTCAGACCTAACGCCGGTTAACTACCCCCTAACCAGGTCAGACCTAACGCCGGTTAACTACCCCTTAACCAGGTCAGACCTAACGCCGGTTAACTACCCCTTAACCAGGTCAGACCTAACGCCGGTTAACTACCCCTTAACCAGGTCAGACCTAACGCCGGTTAACTACCCCCTAACCAGGTCAGACCTAACGCCGGTTAACTACCCCCTAACCAGGTCAGACCTAACGCCTGTTAACTACCCCCTAACCAGGTCAGACCTAACGCCTGTTAACTACCCCCTAACCAGGTCAGACCTAACGCCGGTTAACTAGTCCCTGACGCAGGTCAGTGCTCACGCCGGTTAACTAGTCCCTAACGCAGGTCAGTGCTAACGCCGGTTAACTAGTCCCTAACCAGGTCAGACCTAACACCGGTTAAACCACTCATAACCAGGTCAGACCTAACGCCGGTTAAACCACTCCTAACCAGGTCAGACCTAACGCCGGTTAAACCACTCCTAACCAGGTCAGACCTGCCAGTTAAGCTACTCCTAACCAGGTCAGACCTAACTCCGGTTAAACCACTCCTAACCAGGTCAGACCTAACGCCGGTTAAACCACTCCTAACCAGGTCAGACCTGCCAGTTAAGCTACTCCTAACCAGGTCAGACCTAACTCCGGTTAAACCACTCCTAACCAGGTCAGACCTAACGCCGGTTAAACCACTCCTAACCAGGTCAGACCTAACTCCGGTTAAACCACTCCTAACCAGGTCAGACCTAACGCCGGTTAAACCACTCCTAACCAGGTCAGACCTAACGCCGGTTAAACCACTCCTAACCAGGTCAGACCTAACTCCGGTTAAACCACTCCTAACCAGGTCAGACCTAACGCCGGTTAAACCACTCCTAACCCTACTAACCCTACAGAGAGGCGCTCTGCGAGAGAGCAGTGAGTGACGGTGAGACTCATGATGGAATAAAGTGTCAATAATGTAAAGTCTGAACTCGTTGTGGTCGGGATGTGGCACTCCATTGACACGGTTTGTCTCTGAGAACATTACGCAGAAAACATGGAAGAAAATGAACTCGTTCATGTTTTTTCTGATGTTAAGACAAACCGTTAAAACAAAGGGGATGAGATGCTTTGGCATCTTTCAGTTCCTTATAGCAAGCTTGAAAATCCTTCACAAAAGCTCAGCTGAAAAAGCATCCATCTTGGCTAACACAAAGGACATAACCCTTAAGGTACGACCCTCAGCCGGCCGTCACTGTGGTTCTAATGTCACATCTCTCCCTCTCCCTGCAGTGCTGGCAGCTGCTCTCTCTGTGCGTCGCTCTATTCCTTCCCCAACAACACTTCCTGTGGTACCTGAGGCAGTACCTACAGCGCAACGCTGACCCCAAGTGAGGAGTGTGTGTGTGTGTGTGCGTGTGCGTGCGTGCGTGTGTGTGTCCATAACGTTTATCCTTATATGTACGTGAACAAATAGAACTGTAAATCATCTTGGCATACCTCTGGCTTTATGTATTCGTGTCTGTTTGGAACCAGTGGAGTTAAGAGAGAACCGGTAACTCCTCAGACTCACGGCCCTACCGATATCAGACAGAGTAGCGCCCCCTCCGTCCTAACCCCCCCCCCCCCCGGGACTCTGGCGCCCCCTGCAGGAGCGAGGTGGGGAAGTACGCCGTGTACTGCCAGCGGTCTCTGGAGCGCACGCTGAGCAGCGGGGAACGCGAGGCCAAGCCCTCCCGCATGGAGATCGTGTCCATCCTGCTGAGGAACCCCTACCACCACTCGCTGCCCTTCAGCCTGCCCGTGCACTTCAGCAACCAGGCCTACCAGGTGAGGGTCAGGGGTCACCACACACACACACACACACAATCCTACCAGGTGAGGGTCGAGGGTCACTACACACACACACACACACACACACACACACACACACACACACACACACACACACACACACACACACACACACACACACACACCAGGTAAGGGTCACCAACCAGACCTACCAGGTGAGGGTCAAGGCCGGGTCACCACACACACACACCAGGTAAGGGTCACCAACCAGACCTACCAGACCTACCAGGTGAGGGTCAAGGGTCACCACACACACACTTTTTATTTTCTGTTATTTTCTGGAACTTGTTTCTTTGTACCTTTCTTGTGCTGTTTCTTTCTTTCACCGTCTCCCTCTCTGTCCGACCACAGTATACGTGGGTCATGATACCGGGTCGGGATACTAAGCCTCAACCTGTTCATGAAGTCCAAAAATCATACCCACTATATGTACAATTGTGAATAATCAAAACAACACAATAACAAAAATTACTTCCTTTCAAAAGTATTAACGGTTAGTGCATCAAGTCTGGGTCAAGCTGAACCTTACCAAAGCAAAAAGGTGGTCCATGACACACTCAACCAATCGGACTGATCGTCACCACCACTAGACTAGGTAGCCCCGCCCATTCTGCCGGTGATTTGATACGTTACGTACCGATACGTTTTTGCGGGAGCCAATCACCAAGCTGGCTTGGTGATTGGCTTCCGCAAAAACGTATCGGAAGCAGAAAGAAATGTATTGCTCTTCTCCGGACCCTTTGCAGGGCGAACTCAGACCGCCGGCAGAATGGGCGGGGCTACCCAGTCTAGGGGTGGACGGGATTGCGTCGCATGGGAAGGCTCTTTGGCTAACGCCGCGAGGGTGCTAACCATGTAGGCTAACCGACGTAGCTTTGATTCCCTTGTGCGGGTTTATGCTAAATGTTATTGAACTCTCTCCTCCAACCTGCTTTCCTGTCCGATATCGCCCGTTTTTTTATTCATATAATAATAAATGTACTATACAAAAAGTACAAAATGTGGATACATCGCGCTATCGGCTGGTTTAATACAGTGACCACAGGGAAGCGACAGCAAGCAGCCAATCTACGGTCGATCTTGGTCTGGCAATAGCCAGGCTACACCCCCCCCCTCCCACACCCCATAACCCCCGGTGCCCCTGCCTCTCCGCAGGTGGTGGGCTTCGACGGCTCCACCACGGTGGAGGAGTTCCTGGGCCCGCTGAACCAGAGGGTGGGCCTCAGGAAGACCCAGCTCTCCGGCTTCGCCCTCTTCACCGACGACCCCTCCGGGAAGGACCTGGAGCACTGCCTGCAGCCGTCGGCCAAGGTGAGGGCCAGACCTAGGGCCGGGGTCTGACCCCCCTACAGTCAGGTTTATGGTCCAATCAGAGCCTCTAACACATCCAGTCAGGTGTATGGTCCAATCACAGCCTCTAACACATCCAGTCAGGTGTATGGTCCAATCAGAGCCTCTAACACATCCAGCCAGGTGTTTTGTCCAATCAGAGCCTCTAACACATCCAGTCAGGTGTATGGTCCAATCAGAGCCTCTAACACATCCAGTCAGGTGTATGGTCCAATCAGAGCCTCTGACACATCCAGTCAGGTGTATGGTCCAATCAGAGCCTCTGACACCTCTAGTCAGGTGTATGGTCCAATCAGAGCCTCTGACACATCCAGTCAGGTGTATGGTCCAATCAGCGCCTCTGACACATCCAGTCAGGTGTATGGTCCAATCAGAGCCTCTGACACCTCTAGTCAGGTGTATGGTCCAATCAGAGCCTCTGACACATCCAGTCAGGTGTATGGTCCAATCAGAGCCTCTAACACATCCGGGTCAAGTGTTTTGTCCACTCAGAGTCTCTGACTCATCAGGTCAGTGGAGGGGTCCACTCAGTCGAGACGCAGTTGAAACCGTGCACGTTTCTAGGTCGGTTGCTGCGGTGTCTGGCGAAGCAAAGTTGAAGTAATTTAAACTTCCAAGTCATCTCTGCACCACCACCGCAGGAACTCAAGTAGACTTGCGTTTAGACAGCAGAGTTCGTTCACCATGACTATTTCTCCTTTTAGCAGAGAGGGTAATGCCAGTTTAATAGTTTAACAGTGTAATATGGAGAAGACCTTTGAGACAGACTTAGGGCTGCTCTACAAATACAACGGGCCGACTTTTGTCGTACTCTGGGGAATTAATCACAAAGTTATTTTCCGTGCTGTTGTGTAGATCTGTGATGTCATCTCCAAATGGGAGCAGGCCCTGAAAGAACTGCATCCTGGGAAATACGAGGGGACGAGAATCGTTCGTCTGACGTACAAGAGCAGGTGAGGACTTAAACAAATACCCAAGGTGGGATTTAAACTCTTTACCTCAAAGCAAATTACAAGAAGGTTTCACAACACGCGTTGTTCTCTAAGCTCTAACAACTTACTTTCTTTCTACTAAATTAGAATGTGATTAATAAATAAAATGAGCAGTCTACAGTTAGAAACTTAGGTATTTTTCCTT
This sequence comes from Gadus macrocephalus, assembly GCF_031168955.1. NCBI lineage: Eukaryota > Metazoa > Chordata > Actinopteri > Gadiformes > Gadidae > Gadus > Gadus macrocephalus. The sequence goes on along the minus strand of NC_082386.1, from coordinate 21,523,149 downwards.
CAAGCTGGGAATCTTTACATTCAACATCCCATAATAACACACACAATGCATTGATATGATTAGATTTGATTATGGAATGGTTACCTAAACAGAAGGCTTCATTTCTTAACTCCACTAACGTGTCCGTGCCGGCAGGCTGTGTTTCCGAGCTCATGCCAAGGGCGAGACGGAGCGAGAGCGCCTCCTGCTGGCCTACCAGGTGAACGACGAGGTGCAGGGCGGACACTTCCCCGTCAGCAAGGAGCTGGCGCTGGAGGTGGCCGCGCTCATGGCTCAGGTCCGTAACGGGGCGGGACTCAGGTTACGGGCACTGATAGGTTAAGAAAAACCGAGGGCTAATATCCAAATTGATTTGCTTTTTTTTTTTTTCTTCAGGTCGAGCATGGGGACCTGGAGCGACCCACGCCCCCCTCCTCCTCCCCCTCCTCCCCCTCCTCCCCCGTCACACCCGGCCCCCCCTCCTCCAAGGCCCAGCTGGTTCTGCTGCAGATCATGGAGCGATTCTACCCCAAGCGCTACAAGCAGGACTGCACCTCAGACCAGCTCCGGTACACACACACACACACACACACACACACGCACACGCACACACACCATGGCAGATGTTGGTCTGCATTGTTTACTGGCGTTTCTAAACAGAGTAAACTTTGAGAGAGAACGTTTCAAATATCTTTTCTCTGATGCATTTTTATGACACGAAATCTGTTCTAAATGTACTTTTTTTGATTCATTTTCATTTCATCAAATATTTATTGTTCTTATCCCTGGGCTGGGCGTACTTTATTACTTTATATTATTATATTATTATATATATATTATATTACTTTATTGCTTGATTTGTTTCACAGCATGCCTCAATCGGTTTTTCACGCAGTATAATGTATAATCTTCATGTAATATTCACAGTATAATGTATAATCTTCATGTAATCTTCACAGTATAATGTATAATCTTCATGTAATCTTCACAGTATAATGTATAATCTTCATGTCTTAAATCGGTGTGGGATGTGTAAGGGATATGTTGGGGATATGTTAGGGATATGTTAGGGATATGTTAGGGATGTGTTAGGGATATGTTAGGGATATGTTAGGGATATGTTAGGGATATGTTAGGGATATGTTAGGGATGTGTAAGGGATATGTTGGGGATATGTTAGGGATATGTTAGGGATGTGTTAGGGATATGTTAGGGATATGTTAGGGATATGTTAGGGATATGTTAGGGATATGTTAGGGATATGTTAGGGATATGTTAGGGATATGTTAGGGATATGTTAGGGATATGTAAGGGATATGTAAGGGATATGTTAGGGATATGTTAGGGATATGTTGGGGATATGTTAGGGATATGTTAGGGATATGTTAGGGATATGTTAGGGATGTGTTAGGGATGTGTTAGGGATATGTTGGGGATATGTTAGGGATATGTTAGGGATATGTTAGGGATATGTTAGGGATATGTTGGGGATATGTTAGGGATATGTTGGGGGTATGTTAGGGATATGTTAGGGATATGTTAGGGATATGTTAGGGATATGTTAGGGATATGTTGGGGGTGGATGTGAAATAATTGTTCTTATGAATGTATTTAAAACGAGCAGCAGACCACAATCTTCAAACCTCCACCTCTTTGCCTTTGTTTTCTCATACTTATTTTACTTTATTTTATTATTTCATTTTAGTGTATGACGATGTGAAGCACTTTGAGTCTGCCTCGTGTATGAAAAGGGCCACGCCTTAAAACTGTCCCTTCCGTTCCCTCTCTTCTCTCCCCAGGGAGTTGACGGAGCGGCTCGCGGCTAAGTGGTCGATGCTGCGCGGCAGAAGTGCGTCCGAGTGCGTGCGGATCTACCTCACGGTTGCCAGGAAGTGGACGCTGTTCGGGGCAAAGCTCTTCAGCGCCAAGGTACGAGTTGAAATGTTGTTATCTTATATAAATGTGAGAAGGTGTTTGCGTTTGTCTTTTGTGTTTTTTAGACGACATTGCATCTTCGAGATTTCATTCTAAGAATTGAAATAGATAAATTACATATAATACCGTACATTTAAAATACTAAATGTTCAGTTGTATAAACAAATGGGCAACGTGAAAAAAAGTCACTAGGGAGACAAACATTCTCCTTCAAAGTGATATTGTACATCTACAAATAATTGTCTTTTTAAAACAAAAAAGCAGGTCAAACATTCCTGAACATCCTCGTCTCTCTGACTGTGAATGATGCTGAAGCGGCTGTTGCCTGTTATTATGGATGGAGATGCACCGATGTATCGCTCGTAGACGCCTCGTAGACGCCTCGTAGACGGCCATCGCCTCGTAGACGACCATCGGCCGATTTGCAAATTAAAGGAAATGAACCGAGTGCAGCAGCCAACGTAATCTGTTGTCTCATCAGTTTTTAATGTGACAAAATATTTTGTCATCTTGAAGAAGGGTATATTGAAGGTTGTTTCATAAATGCGTATGATTTAATTTGTGTGGGTTCAAATATAGTGTGATAAAGGTTTGAAAGACTTTTAAAGTTCTTATTTTAGAATAAGGATTTATTTGTCTCCCTGGCACATGGGGGGGACTTAGTAACAAAAGCGCCCTTGTTATTTTACCTGTGGGCATCCACCTGGGTATGGTGCCTCCCTCCCCATGGCCTCACCCTGACGGTGCTGAGCTCTGTGTGTGCAGCCCGTGCCCCCGTCACCAGCGGAGCAGAGCGAGGCCTGGCTGGCGGTGAGCGAGGACGGCCTCTTCGTGTTGGACCACACCATGGTGAGCTGGGTTCACCAGAGGAGATATCGTTATGTCACCAGCCGTATCAGTTGGTCTGGCGTTTAAACTGGAATAAACCCGCTTTTCATCATATAACCTTTTTTTATATTCTTCTTTTAGCAGCTTCTTTTTTTGTTTAAAAAAGATTTGACGTTCTTTCATTTGATTAAAAAAAATGTGGACTATAAGCGTGGAGTGGAGGTCTGGGATTCTGGGATGGTTGGTTTCTAAGCCACATCTACAGAGGTATGTGGAAGTTCAGCTCTGAAATAGTTTTCCTTTCTTTGGAGACCAGAAAGAACCACAGAGAAGAAGCCAAAATCTCCGCCCTCTGATTGGACGGCCCTCACAGGGATTCTGCCACAACACAAACAAAATCCAGCTCTATCATTTTTGCCGGCCCCGTATTTTTCCTTAGTTTGGGGAAGGCCCTGTTTATGTCTTCCCAGTAATTCTTAGGGGAACCGTCACCATAAATCAGGGGAAATTATGTACACATCTTCACACTCAATTTGTTCTCTCCAGTTGAAAGAAACGTTGAAAGACCAAAAACCAAACTTCCCAAGTCTGTCATGTTCGATTACAGGCTGAGCGGATAAAACATACGCATGTGTCGTTTAAATGTAGTTTATGCCTTTTGTTACACCGTATTTTTCTTCTTCTTATCGTCCTTTATTTTCCTTTCCTTCGGCAGCACACGCTGGCCACCTACCCCTACCAGTCTGTCATTACCTTCGGCGGTTACCGTGACGACTTCATGGCGGTGGTGAGCCAGCAGAGGGAGCCAGGCGTGCCCAAGAAGAGCGTGGAGAAGCTGGTGTTCTCCCTGGCCAAGCCCAAGGTGAGCCCGACCTACTCCCCCCTCCTGTCCGTGCAGATGTGGAGCCAGAGGTTTCTGTCTGCCGGCCCTTGTAGTCTGATTTGATTATGGTAAAAAAAATATTAAATTCTTAGGGGTGCCCTACAGGCCAATGTTGGTGAAGGCAGTCTACCACATAGTTTCAGACGTACAACTAACTAAAAAATATTAACTATAAAATAAGATGTACAACATAGTACTATCATAGAAAGAGTTACAACATGGATGCTCCTCACTGGAAAAAAACAGCGGTCAGAGAGGACGTCTGTGGTTCCTTATGCCGCGTTTCCACTGCAGGGTGCGGAACGGATCGGATCGCAAAGGTGCGGTAGGGAGGGGGTGGTATAGCCCAGCTCCGTTCCGAGGTCGCGTTTCCACCGCCGACAGTACCCTTTGTGGTAGGCCGGATGTCGATCGCCGCGGCAGCTACGTAAACATCGTATACAACGTCTTCCTCCCCAAGAATGCAGACGAACGTCTCCACCTCCTTGTTCGCCCAAGCAAGCGTTTTACGCGACATGTTAATTGTAAAGAATAATACCTCGAGGCTACTGTTCGTTTGTTTTTATCCCCGCGTCACCCGGAAGTGACGATTCTGTCGACCAATCAACGGAGGGGGTGTGTAGCTAGAATTTCCCGGGACCCTTTCAGGCGTCTCGTCTCGTTTGCGGTACCCCAACGGACGAGTCCCGAGAATGGGGCCGGAACGGGTACGGCAAAGTCCGGGTCACGCCCACTTTTGGCGGTGGAAACGCGACCCGACCCGCACCTTTGCGATCCGATCCATTCAGCACCCTGCAGTGGAAACGCGCCATTAGTGGTCAAATAGTGCTGGTGTGGAGGGGGGGGGGGGGGCAGAGTTCAGTTTAGTTTATTTGCTTATAGTTTCGTGGACCGTCACCTTTGAATGCGTACCGTCTACCGTACAGTAAAAGGAGCAGCTTCAGCCCACGTGGCCGTCGTCCAGCTGTAGTCCCCGGCCGGTCGTCGATGGGCATGTAGGTCAGAGCGGGAGGGGTGAGGACAGAAGAGGGGGTGTAGCGTCAGCTCCATCTCCACTCGCGTGTCACAGGATATGCTTCCGAGCGCTAATGAGCCGAGCGGCTCGGCGTCCCGACGCCCCAGCGGCCGCGTCTCGTTACCGCCGGCGGCCGCGCTAATAAGCCTCGTTCGGTTTGGTTTCGAGGCGCTTTCACGGCCGCACGGTTCGTAATAAAGCTCCTCCGGGCGGTGTCAAATAAACCCCCGCTCGTATCGTAACCGGTGGAACCATTAACTCCAGCCCCCCCCCCCCCTCTGCTCTGTCATCAGATCTTGGAGTTGACTCTGCTCATGGCCAGCTACATCAACCACTGGAGCCCCGGGGGCCCCCCCCCCGGCCCCCCCGCCCCCACGGGCCCCCAGTGGGGCGGGGACAGCCGACACTTCCCCTGCATGACCTACACCACCAAGAGCCCCACGCTACTGTGAAGCCCCCCCCCCCCCCGGCCCAGACAACCCCCCCCCCAACCCCAGGACGGGACAGGAGCCCCCCCCCCTCCGACCCCCGGACAGGACAGGAGCCCCCCCCCCAACCCCAGGACAGGACAGGAGCCCCCCCCCCTCCGACCCCCGGACAGGACAGGAGCCCCCCCCCCCCGACCCCCGGACAGGACAGGAGCCCCCCCCCCCCCCGACCCCGGGACAGGACAGGAGCCCCCCCCCCCCGACCCCAGGACAGGACAGGAGCCCCCCCCCCCCGACCCCGGGACAGGACAGGAGCCCCCCCCCCCCGACCCCAGGACAGGACAGGAGCCCCCCCCCCCCGACCCCGGGACAGGACAGGAGCCCCCCCCCCCGACCCCGGGACAGGACAGGAGCCCCCCCCCTCCGACCCCGGGACAGGACAGGAGCCCCCCCCCCCCCCCGACCCCAGGACGGGACAGGAGCCCCCCCCCCCCCCCCCCCCCAGGACGGGACAGGAGCCCCCCCCCCCCCCCCCCCCAGGACAGGACAGGAGCCCCCCCCCCCCCCAACCCCAGGACAGGACAGGAGCCCCCCCCCTCCGACCCCGGGACAGGACAGGAGCCCCCCCTCAACCCCAGGACAGGACAGGAGCCCCCCTGTAGGACTTTATGTAGTTTCAACGTATGTAAACGATGTCAACGGTACGTATGAAGAGTTCCTAACTTGGATACGGCCCAATGAGGACTGTATTTATTTTTATTTTCGGCGATGAAGCAGAAGGGTGGATCACTGTCTCCTCTCTTTTGCTTCTGAACCGAGGTGATTTGGTTTAAGAATAGAACAAAGGGGTGGCCCGGGACGGAGCAGGGTTTCCCCAGACGTACTTTTCATCTAATTTTGGCCTCGTCAAGATGAGAACCTGTTTCCCCAGGAAACAGGTTCTACATCTGTTCAGAAAGGGACCGGTGAATAGGATTCCTCTTGACGTGATCAATAGTATGTGTTAACTGGCTTTTTTTTTTATCATCTTCAAATTAGTGCAATCCATGAAAGTACAATGATAAGTTGTACCAACTCGCGGTTGTAAGTACTCAGTCTAGACTATAAACTTAGTGGTACTATAAATCAATGTTTTTTTGTTTCCATAAAACTTGAGATATTTTTCGTCTGTTGAGAAGTACAGGCCATATGTTTGGACTGTCCAAGTCCTTTTTAAACAATGTTTTTTTACCCAGTGAAATGCTGGGGAGAATCTAAATACTGTCAGTTCTATAAAGAGCTTAAGCTCTTTATGCCAGATTTACTTAATGTTTACCAGAACATTCAAACATACTTAAGATAATGACAAGATGTTTGTCATTTTTGTCTTGAGTGTGGTGATTGTTTACTTTTCTAAGCTACAGATACTATAGATTCTAGCATTCAAGAACTGTTATTCTAATAACTAGATGCGACAGCAAAGAGAGACATATCAGCATCCACATTTAGCATTCTTTACAATGACAATATTCCTGTTTTTATTATAGTTTGTTTAAAAAGAGAATCATACACTTGCCTGTCAAGGTACAGCGTTTAAAATTAAAAAATGATACAGGAACATTAGGATGAGCGGGAAATTATGTTTGAATGACTTAAACTGTTTTTGGATCAAACCACTGTCTAATAAGTTATTTATTACGATTGCCATCATTTGTTTTAATCTTTTGAAATAATACAGAACTTTGACTGTCTTGTGCTACAGAGTGAGTGAGGATCGGGGCATGTGTACGAACAACCCCAGTACGCATCAGGTGCACGAGTCCGGACGGCTGAATGAGGACTGTTGGTCTGTATGTTGTATGTTTTTGATCAATAAAATAAAATGGGTAGGATCATCAGTCGGGTTTAGTTTGGTGGATGCTGTTCTGCTTTTCTACTGCATTGTACACCTTGTTGAATAGGTCTCCATAATGAGTTAATGACCAATTCATTATGGAGACCAAAGTTTGAATTAAATTAGTCTGGCCTTCATAACTGATGGATAGCAAGGATAGCCAGAGACCTCATATTCACAGAGAATGTTAAAGATACATCAACCAGTGTTTTACTGTATCTCTTTAAATCTCTTCCTCAAACTATCGAAATATACAGTTAGCCAAAGAACTGGAAAATCCAGGACTAAAGTTGGCTTTGTTATAAGGATTGCCTTTTCTATTGCTAAGTGCAGTATTTGGGGGTAATTTGGTCTGCCCTTTCAACTTCAGCACGGTCTGATTTTTATGAATGGGAAGTTGCCAAAAACCTGCACAATGCGCAGGGCTGCCTCATATATCCCCGATCTCAATGGTTCCCAATAAAGTATAAATCATGTGGAAAGGGTCTGGTTATTTACGCGCTCTCGCTTCGACGTAAACCTGGAGCTTCAAACCAGACCCTGCAGCAATACGTTCTGAAGATACCTGTTGAGCTGAGCTCCTCCACTGGCGTCACCACCAGGCCAGCTGTCCTTTACAGCTGTGATGAACTCGTATGATGAACCGGCTCTCTGGCCGTTCAGCCCGCTAACCCCCCAATCCCTCCAGCTCCTCCAGAGCCGCGCGCTGATGGCTGTGGCGTGCTGATGGCTGTGGCGTGCTGATGGCTGTGGCCTGTTTACGGTAGCCCGTTGATGTGCCTGTTCTGTCTGGAGGACCACGCCGCTGCTCTGGGCATTGATTTGCTCTCCGCTTCCAGAGGGGTCACAGTAATGGCGTTCTGCTGCCAATGGCGCGCTGTAAATCGCTCGTTTAAAAGGCTTGTCCACAGCCTCCTCGTTCCAGAGCCTCTTGTATAAACCGAGCTGCTCATTTTAGGGCTCAGTGCTGACTTACCGGGGCCTTAATTGCTCATTGCTCCAAAAGTTATATATTTTTTATTAAAAAACATTGAGGAAAAGACGAGGTCTGGTCCAGAGTACCCGGGGAACTATACGGACGCAGAGGACTATGAATCAACCTCGATGTTGGCAGGATTCCAATGCAGTGTTGCCAACACATTATTGGGTATCGGCCAATGAAGATGTAGGCCATTGTTTGGCTAAATATTGTAATCGTCTGTGTTATCTGCAAGCAAGCAAATAGATAAATAAATCTTTTTTTACACACTTTTTTACTTGGACGTAACAGTTTATGTGTACTCGGCATGGAACAAGTTTTAACTGTTTGCCAATGTGCGATCTTAATCCATTATTTAACCTCAAGACCGTTTAAAAACTGATCTCTACCATTAACCTGCATTATGGCCCTATACAATTCAAGTCAAAGCCCCTGATGCAATGCTACAAATGCTTTTATAACCTTAATCTATTTAACTACAGTGGATGCATGCCAGGTACAGAGCTAGTTTGGTCTACTTCGGGTCTATCAAGGTGTATAATTTAAGAGCTATTGAATCTCTCCATTGTGTTTTAATCCTACGCATGCAGACTGTTGATCATTGTGTTACTTTCAGCGTTGCATCATTCTTGGTCGGAGGAATGCGTTAGTAAATTCAAGCAGCAGTAGTAAAAGCTTTGGGTAATTAGGACCATACAGGAGCCTTGCCGCCTAGCTCCTAGCTCTGGTCTCCTAGCACCTGGTCTCCTATCTCCTGTCGGACAGATATCGCTGCTACGCTCTATGCAGGAGAAGAAACAAGAGATAAAGACCTTTTAATAACGACTTCGGAAAGGAATCGCACGTCTTCAAACAGCAACAGAAGGTGCAGTTTTGCGATTGTTTCCTCCGGAGTTGTCGGAGTACAAGTCAGGTTATTCTGCGCTCCACTGGTGATAAACGAGGTTTTCTGTTCTGTGCAGTAGATACATCGGAACATGACGACCACCAAGCCACGGAGTCTGGCCCGGGAGGCGTCTCACCAGATCATCGCCGGCGGTTCCGCAGGTGAATGACAACATGTTAATATCATGTTAATACCGACATGTTTAATGATTACGTAACAGTCGCATGTGGACGGCGGTCGGCTAACAAGTATATGCTAGGGCAGAATAACACCCGAAAGGGATGTGATATCTTGTCTTCAAGCCCATCAATAACAGATATCCTCGTAGAGAAGCGTTTGAAGTACATCAGATAATGTCCGCACAAACGTAAAGGTCTTTAAAACCAACGAGCGCTTTAGCATGGGGCGCAGCGCTCCACCGGAAGGTCTCCCGTCACAGAAGGGGAACGTCTGCTCGGCTCTTTGGTTCCGCTTTAAAGTGAGATGGAAAACCTCAAGGTTAAACAGCCGATCGTTATCTGGCAAAGCGCCGAACGGCCTGCTCATAAGAGAGACAATAATCTTTGGATAATAAAAATACAAATATCACGTCATTTATTGTAATTGTAATAAGTCATTATCCCTGTGGGTGGTTTAGTCAGAGTGCTACGATGCATCGCGTTCCTATACACGAATATGTATAATAACATCTAATTAGAGATATATTTATATCATGCAAAGAAGTAATCCTGTCCATCGATGATAAAGTGTTTCTCATGTATTGCATTTGCGTATCATATGCACCCGTGGTTGTGGGTCCCAAGTGGTGCCTACATGCATCAGCATGTCGTGACCCGTCCAAAGTGTCTCACTTGTGTAAGCATAGAGAACGATGTGTTTAACCAGAGCTCGGGGTCGACGTTCCGCTGCTGCCTTGACAACCGAACAGCAATGGTTAAAGAGAGGGTAGTGCACATGTCAACCGGTTCCCCGGCGTGTGTGTGTGTGTGTGTGTGTGTGTGTGTGTGTGTGTGTGTGTGTGTGTGTGTGTGTGTGTGTGTG
>NC_082386.1:21481103-21513202 GCF_031168955.1 Gadus macrocephalus | reverse complement strand
GTCTGCTGAGCGTCTCTCGGCTGCAGTGACAGCACAGAGCCACCAGGTGGAGGAGCGAGACACACTGACCAATTAGGAGGTCGGAACAAGAGCAGAGGGGGGGGGGGGGGGGGGGGGGGGGGGGAGGACGACATCCCTGACTCAGTGGCTCCAACATTCTTCTCCGGCTGAATGTCGCGGAGGTCAGCGAGAAGTGAACGCAGAAGGCCAGTGTTCTCCTGTTAGAGACAGACGTCTCATTACACTGGGACTGCTCTGCCCTTGTGCTCGGTTACGTTATCGCCGTGGTAACCGTCCTGAGTCACCCTGTAGAGGGACGGACGCTCAACAGCTGTTTTAAAGGTGCAGGGTTTATGTAAATGGAAAAACTAGGAAGCTCAGAACTTTTGTAAAGCCAGGTGCATTATGGGTACTGGGGACAGGCATGGGTTCAAATCCAGGCCACGGCCTTTAATCAGACACACACAGACAGACAGACAGACAGAGACAGACAGACGGACAGACAGAGAGACAGACAGAGACAGACAAGACTGACACAGAGACAGACAGCCTTCATCAGACAGACAGACAGGACTGACACAGAGACAGACAGACACACAGACAGACAGACAGAGACACAGAGAGAGACAGACACAGTCAGACAGCCGTCTTAGTCAGACAGACAGACAGACAGACGGACAGACGGACAGACGGACAGAGACACAGACAGACAGAGACACAGACAGACAGACAGACAGACAGACAGAGACACAGAGAGACAGAGACAGACAGACACAGTCAGACAGCCGGTCTTAGTCAGACAGACAGACAGACAGACAGAGACACAGACACAGACAGACAGACAGACAGACAGAGACAGACAGACAGAGACACAGACAGACAGACAGACAGAGACACAGACAGACAGCCGGTCTTAGTCAGACAGACAGACAGACAGGACAGAGACACAGACAGACAGACAGAGACACAGACAGACAGACAGAGACAGACAGACAGAGACACAGACAGACAGACACAGTCAGACAGCCGGTCTTAGTCAAACAGACGGACAGACAGTCAGACAGCCGGTCTTAGTCAAACAGACGGACAGACAGTCAGACAGCCGGTCTTAGTCAGACAGACAGGCAGACGGACAGACAGCCGGTCTTAGTCAGACAGACAGGCAGACGGACAGACTCACGAAGTCCTGCTGGATGTCGGTGAAGTCCTTGCCGTACTTCTCCAGCGCCTCCTCGAACAGGTTGGCCTCGGAGGCGCTCCACTCCTCCATCTCGTCACGGCAGAGCACCGGCCCCCCCTGGGGCACCAGCGCCGCGATGGCCCCCGTCAGGTCGTAGCCCGCCCCGTGGAGCGTGTCCATGGCGTGGAACTGAGGGGGGCAAGGGGACACGTGAAGGGTCGGAGGGGAGGGGCAATTGTGGGTAGGGTAGGATGTGATTGGTTGAGGGGAATATGTGAGCGTGGATAGTGGGACACGTGATTGGTTGAAGGGGACACGTGATTGGTTGAAGGGGACACGTGATTGGTTGAAGGAGACACGTGATTGGTTGAAGGGACACGTGATTGGTTGAAGGGGACATGTGATGGGTTGAAGGGGACACGTGATTGGTTGAAGGGGACATGTGATGGGTTGAAGCCAAGGGGACATGTGATTGGTTGAGGGGAATATGTGAGCGTGGATAGTGGGATATGTGGTTGGTTGAAGGGGACATGTGGTTGGTTGAAGGGGACATGTGATTGGTTGAAGGGGACATGTGATTGGTTGACGGGGACATGTGATTGGTTGAAGGGGGAAAAGGGGTGCGGGCAGCGGAGTGTGATTATTGATTGGGGGATTGTGATTGGTTAGATGCTTCATTGATTGGGGGATTTAGATTTGGATTGGTTCGCTGGTTAACTGAGTATGAAAATGAAGGCTGTGGTTGAATATTAAGTTAAAACGCATTTGGGGTATTTGTAATGATGGCAGATTTGATGTTATTTTTTATTCATATTATTCATGAAATTAAATGAAAAAATAATTCACACACTAAATTGCAACACAGATTTAATCTGAAGTGCTTTTCTCTGTGTGTGTGTCTATGTGCGTGCCTCTGTGTGTGTGTGTGCGTGCGTGCGTGCGTGCACATCTCTGTATGTCTCACCAGAGTGATATCTCTGGAGGCTGCAGCAGCGCTCATGTGGAGGCTGGGCTGCCTGACCGAACTACTGCAGTCCAACGCCCGGGCAAACGTCCCTACTGACCTGAGAGAGGAGAGAGGAGACAGAGAGAGGAGACAGAGACAGAGACAGAGAGACAGAGACAGAGAGACAGAGAGACAGAGAGACAGAGACAGAGAGAGGAGACAGAGACACAGAGAGACAGAGACAGAGACAGAGACAGAGAGACGGAGAGAGGAGAGAGGAGACAGAGAGAGGAGAGAGAAGACAGAGAGAGGAGACAGAGACAGAGAGAGGAGACAGAGACAGAGAGAGACAGAGAGACATAGAGAGAGAGGGGAGAGAGAGGAGAGAGAGAGACAGAGACAGAGAAAGAGAGAGAGGAGACAGAGAGAGGAGACAGAGAGACAGAGACAGAGAGAGAGACAGAGAGAGGAGAGAGGAGACAGAGAGAGGAGAGAGGAGAGACAGAGAGAGGAGAGAGGAGAGACAGAGAGAGGAGAGAGGAGACAGAGAGAGGAGAGAGGAGAGACAGAGAGAGGAGAGAGAGAGAGGAGAGAGGGCGAGAGGAGAGAGAGGGGGAGAGAGGGGGAGAGAGGGGGAGAGAGGAGAGAGGAGAGAGAGGGGGAGAGAGGAGAGAGAGGGGGAGAGAGGAGAGAGACGGGGAGAGAGGAGAGAGGAGAGAGAGGAATAGAGGGGGAGAGAGGGAGAGAGATCAGAAGATGGATAAGAGAATGGGGAGAGAGAAGAGAAAGAATTCAGGAAAGCCATCAACCAACTGCCCAGCCGAGTTGGGGGTCTGTGGCCCTCGTGCTGGTGAGAGACCTTCAGACCTTGGCCTGAGGCTTTGGTAACAAGTGTAGGACTCACCGAGCCACGACGAGGAACTGGTCGATCTGCTTCTCCGTCAGGTTGCTGCTAGGCAACCAGATCCTTTCTTCCATCTTGGATAGCTCCTGCCATCCTCCTCACCTGGGCACATGCACAGACACACACACACACAAACACACAAACACACACGCACAAAAGTGTCAGCGACTGAAGACAAAGCCGCCATCCCATAAATGCAATGTATAGAAATATATCAAGGACTCCACAGCCCCGGTTCGTATGCAGGTGCAAAAACACCAAAACATCAACCTGCACAGGATTAGTCAATTCATACGAAGAATCAGGCAAAAAATACATTTACCTATTTATTTAAAAAAATACAACACAAAGGGCTCATCGGGAGGTTTAAAAAACCTATTCTTACAAAGGGAATAAAAAAGGACACCTCGAATCGACCGTCACTCTGCAGTCGGTTTCAACCAAAACACGACACGTTAAGTGAACACACACACACACACACACACACACACACACACACACCACACACACACACACACACACACACACACACACACACACACACACACACACACACACACACACACACACACACACACACCTTCTTCCATGAGGTCCGTGATGTCTGCCTGGTACTTCGTCCCCACGCGGATCTCCCCCTTGTCGGCCAGCAGCGTCTTCTGCTGCGGGTCGTACACCAGGGAGTAGAAGAAGGCGTCCTGGGAGAGAGGGGGGGGGGCGGGGGGTCACACTGGGAGGACGGGTTCGGGACAGCTTCAGGGACCGAGGAAGGTCCATCTGCGGTATAGGGGCCGATCAGGTGACAGAGAGCAGGGGGGGGGGGGCTTCTCGCTCAAACACGCCTGAGGTTAAGGCCGTTGACGGGGGGGTGACTTTAGGAGTGAAAACACCCAAACCCACCGAGTGTCCCCGCCCCCTGATACTTAAGGGCAGTGGAGGGGGCGCTGGAGGAAGGGAGGGGGGGGGGGAGGAGGAGAGGGGGGGAGGAGGAGGAGGAGGAGAGGAGGAGCAGGAGAGGGGCAGAGGAGGAGGAGGAGGAGGAGGAGGAGGAGGAGGAGGAGGAGGAGGAGAGGGGGGAGGGGGAGGGGGGAGGGAGGAGAGGGGGGGAGGAGGAGGAGAGGAGAGGAGGAGGAGAGGAGGGGAGGAGGAGAGGGGGGAGGAGGAGAGGGGGGAGGGAGGAGAGGGGGGGAGGAGGAGGAGAGGAGGAGGAGCAGGAGGAGGGGGGAGGGGAGGAGAGGGGGGGAGGAGGAGCAGGAGAGGAGCAGAGGGGGGGGGGAGGAGAGGAGTGTACATTCTCCACCCCTGGCCGTCTCTCTGCTCCTCATTACGCTACGTAAAAACTAAAACATTCTGGGTCAATGCAGTGAATAATTTATCCATGAGCCAGACTTTCTAATCTCAGAAATTCACTAAACAGAACTAAGAAAGGAAGAGGCCTGTGTGTGTGCGTGTGTGTGACCAACCTCTCGTTCAAGGTAAGACTTGAGGGCCTCGGTCTCGTTCAGCAGTGTCACACAGCACTTCCCCCTGGAGTAACACACACACACACACACACACACACACACACACACACACACACACACACACACACACACACACACACACACACACACACACACACACACACACACACACACACACACACACACGAGAGAAGGCAGACAAAATACGTTTATTAAGGATGAGCGAAGATGTAGAGAAAAAAATAAAACATAAAAGTAAGAAAGTAGAAAAGAAGGAAAGGAAGGAACAGAGAGTTTATTGTTAGTTGTTTCGTCCTTTGCACAGTTTGTGTGGTTTTTATCTAGTAAAGAAATCTGACGAACCCAACGAAAAATCCAGGCAGTGAACTTCAAACCAGACCGACTGATCTAAATCCTCCTCCATTTTAATTTAGTTTTAGCGGAAAATCTCTAAGGGTTCGTCCTAGACTTTAACTATCGGTGCTTACAAGGGTAATTAAAGGTCACTTGTGATTAATCAGTCAATCATTCTGAAGTGCACTGGTGCACTAAACTGTAAAGCCAAGGGTAACGCATCCAGGAACCAGCACATCACGTGCTAGTCTCCCCAGGAATGCTTTCTCTTTTGTCGATTTAAATGCTTCACATTTTTATGTTTTTACATATTCAGTTAATATTTCCCTATAAAAATAAAATAAATTAAAAAAAGGTATTCAGGAGATTTGGTGAGGTTAGAATACATCTCATATCTCCCTCTGGTGACATCACACATGGGCATGTCCTCCCAGATGATTGACGGGCAGATCAGCCAACTAGCTGGTCCAGCCCACGGGGTCAGCTAGTGATCGACCCCCGTACACCTGGGAGGACACGCCCATGTGTGATGTCACTAGAGGGTCGATTGTGAAATGGCTTGTATTGGCCAATCAACATCCCACCTGGTGGTAAAGGGGAGGGGCTTAAGGTTGTTAAGGAGCAGGGGCCTCATGTACTAATGGCGCATTTCCACTGCAGGGTGCGGAACGGATCGGATCGCAAAGGTGCGGGTCGGATCGCGTTTCCACCGCCAAAAGTGGGCGTGACCCGGACTTTGCCGTACCCGTTCCGACCCCATTCTAGGGACTCCTCCGTTGCGGTACCCAAAACGAGACCAGACGCCTGAAAGGGTACCCTGGAATTCTAGCTACACCCCCCACTCCGTTGATTGGTCGACAGAATCGTCACTTCCGGGTGACGCGGGGATAAAAACAAACAAACAGTAGCCTCGAGGTATTATTCTTTACAATTAACATGTCGCGTAAAAAGCTTGCTTGGGCGAACAAGGAGGTGGAGACGTTCGTCTGCATTCTTGCGGAGGAAGACGTTGTTTACGATGTTTACGTAGTTGCCGCGGCGATTGACATCCGGCCTACCACCAAGGGTACTGTCGGCAGTGGAAACGCGACCTCGGAACTGAGCTGGGCTATACTGCCCTCTCCCTACCGCCCCTTTGCGATCCGATCCGTTCCGCACCCTGCAGTGGAAACGCGGCATAAGACTTGCGTGGATTTCATACTGAAACTTGGCGTACGCCAAAACCCAGAAACTGTCTTACGCACAAATAAATTCAGATGTATCAAAGTGTGCGAACGCATTGGATCCAAGCACGTTTCTTTTGTACATCTCAATCAACGTGGAATTGAGCGCACATGCCGAGGTGCCAAACTCCTCCCTGTCCACGCCCTCATTTAAATATGCAATTTCATTTAAATAGGCCTCTGGACCTGAGATTCACCTCTTAATCCGATCACCTGGCACCATGAACAGAGGCAAAAAACGAAACTTCACGGAGTCTGAGCTCGAGATTTTGCTCCACGAGTTAGAAATGCGCAAGCATATGCTATTGGAACCCTGTCAACAGGGATAAATGCAAAACAAAAGAGAAGTGAGTGGGAGCGTGTTTGCGAGGCCGTCAATGCAGTGGGGTCTCAGCAGCGCACACACTCTGAAATTAAAAAAAAGTGGTCAGACCTCAAGGTGGAGGTGAAGCGGAGGGTTTCTGCCCACCGCCGAAGCGTGGGGGGACGGGAGTGGGGGAACTCTCCCCCTTCGATTTGAGAGTGGCCGCTTTGATCGGTGACACGGCTCTCACCGGAGTGGTGGGAGCCCATGAAGGGGACACCGATCATCCCCAAGGTAAATATGCTGAAGTCATAAATGCTGTAATTATACTGGTCATACAATTGGCTGCTTGCAATACACATAAGTCGTGCGTAAAGATGCCAGGATATTAAAGACTTTGACTAGTGTTTATCAACTTAAATTTTTTATTTTTGAATAGACAAGCAAGGAGAGGGCACGGATTGCTCCGTCGGCCCCGGCGTCTCCAGCGCCCTTCGGATTTGACCATTTGCGATGTCCTCTAACGCTAACGCAGCCATTTTTAAAACAATTTTCTTCATCCATTGCGCATGCTTTTATAGCCACCCATATAATTGCAAGGTGTGTTAATTGTTCATTAGTGTGTCTCTGATGTGCAAATCACTCTGAGTCATTGTTTTTACCTTTTTTCCCAGTTTCCCAGCGTCACCTCTAAGTGTCGCCAAAGGAACAATAGCTGTAGAAACGTGCGTACGACAGCTCTGGAGCTGGCGTGGGGACCGCACATTTTTACGGTCATTTCACGTTTTGTACATCTGAACGTGAGCGTGGAAAAGGACGTACGCCACGTTTTTGTGCGTACGCAACCTTAGTACATGAGGCCCCAGGGCTGAGTCAGACATCCAAGGTTGTAAGGTGGTGCACTGAGGACATGGGAATCAAACCCGGAACCTCACGGCTGATCGTAGAAAAACACCTGAGCCCCTACACCACCCAACCCCATCAGTCTTTATTGGGAATTAATTAATTCAGAATTATTTCACAATTGTTACAGATAATGTTTGTTTTGCTGTTCATTACGATGTGACTTCATTTTGTATTTCAAATTGAGTCTTCACAACGAGCGACGCCCTGGAGAGGAATTGCTCTCATCTGGCAGTTTTTAGGAAGCTTGCTTCAACACGTATGTTTAATACTACTTTACCCCCCCCCCCCCACCCCCGCCATTCAACACAAGCCCATTCAGCATCAGCATCATGATTCATATTAGCGAGCACTTAATTTTTGTGGATTCATTATGGTAATATTTCACACTGTACGGAGGAGACAAAAACAGAGAAAACGTACTTCTAAGTGCACCCGCTAAAAATAAATAAATGGTTCTACGATTTATTTTCAACGTAAAAACTTTGAACCCAAAACAATGAAAGGGCCACACACTCATTAGACCATATGGGGGGGGGGGGGGGGACGACACCGACCTGATGTGTGTTGCGGGCAGCGACTCCAGCTGCCGGGACAGGAAGAGCTCGCGGTGCCGGAGCTGGTGCTTGTGCTTCTCGGGGAGGTCCAGCATCTCTGGGCTCTCCATCTCCTCCTCGAGCTCCCCTGGGGAGGGGAGGGGAGGGGGGGTCGAAGGTCAGAGAGGGAGGGGCACGCACGCTGCTGGAGAACAGGCCTCCCTGGGGGAGACGTGGGAGGTGGAGGAGGAAACACACTCCACCTCTCAGCCTGCGCCCCATCAACGGGTTACAACAACGCCTGCCCCAAACCATGCATTAAAACAAGGTCTGCCCCAAACCATGAATATAAATAACAGTCAATTGAACCATGCTATAAAAGCCTGTTTCGAAAAAAACACACGAAGATGGCCGAAGTAGAAACAATTCTGCTATGTTAATTAAGAAGGGAGATCAGGTTGATCAGACTCAATCGTGATTATTTGCGTTTCAATAACAGATAGACAGAAGAGATGATACGGTCCGGGGATCAGCCCAGAGAGAGCTCCACACCGTGGGGATGGACTGTTCCATAACCTTATTACATATCAAGTGCATGCCGTCGGGGCTGATTACATATTGTATACCACCTTATTATGGTTATATGTTGATTATGCTAATGTCTCCACCCCCCCCCCCCACAAATGACCATACGTGTCTAATTTTTCTTTCAATGTCGAATTAGGAGATAATGCATCTTAATGAGCATTTGTGTGACAAAACAAGGGTTAACAGTCCCCTCTGATTGATACGGATAACGCATGCTAATCAGTGCAAATCACTGCTCACTTGAATAAATAAACCATTCATTCCCAACAGCAGCCACAACAACAACATCAACATCAACAACACCACCACACACAGGGCTGACAAATTAGTCTGAAAATAGTGGATTTCCACAAATGAATGCAGCAGTGCTTTTACTGAAGTCAAGGACAATTCTCCGAGACCAAGAATCAGAGGCTGGGGTGATGAATTCAGGAGAGAAAACACGTTTCAAACACCTTCATTTAGAAAGTACATCACGCTGCTCTCAGAAAAACCCAACGTGACGAATATTCTCGGGGACGAACAAAAAAAATAAACAATTCAATCCCAAAACCTTCAACGCAACAAACCCTCCTCACGTGCACCACGAAGGCACTCTTAAGCGCGAGTTCGATTCCCCAAGTCCCTCAGAGGACCTCGTGGTGGGGGGGTTGTCATGGTCCCCCCCCCGATCAGTGGGCTGGGAGGCCTCGTGTCCGTTTGGTAACACGGTAATGAGAGCAGTGCGCCAAGCTCTGTCCGACTGCTTTCAGTCCTGAAGAACACGATAAAACAGCAGTGCTTAGACGAACACACAGAGAGCGGTACGAACACCGGGAGGGAGTGAGAGGAGAGACCGGTAGAACACTGAGGGAGGGAGTGAGAGGAGAGACCGGTAGAACACTGAGGGAGGGAGTGAGAGGAGAGACCAGTAGAACACAGAGGGAGGGAGTGAGAGGAGAGACCAGTAGAACACAGAGGGAGGGAATGGAGAGAACGGTACGAACACTGAGGGAGGGAGTGAGAGGAGAGACCAGTAGAACACAGAGGGAGGGAGTGAGAGGAGAGACCAGTAGAACACTGAGGGAGGGAGTGAGAGGAGACCAGTAGAACACGAGGGAGGGAATGGAGAGAACGGTACGAACACTGAGGGAGGGAATGGAGAGAGAGACCAGTACGAACACCGAGGGAGGGAGTGAGAGGAGAGACCAGTAGAACACAGAGGGAGGGAGTGAGAGGAGAGACCAGTAGAACACAGAGGGAGGGAGTGAGAGGAGAGACCGGTACGAACACTGAGGGAGGGAGTGAGAGGAGAGACCAGTAGAACACTGAGGGAGGGAGTGAGAGGAGAGACCAGTAGAACACTGAGGGAGGGAATGAGAGGAGAGACCAGTAGAACACAGAGGGACGGAATGAGAGGAGAGACCGGTAGAACACAGAGGGAGGGAGTGAGAGGAGAGACCAGTAGAACACAGAGGGAGGGAGTGAGAGGAGAGACCAGTAGAACACAGAGGGAGGGAGTGAGAGGAGAGACCAGTAGAACACTGAGGGAGGGAGTGAGAGGAGAGACCAGTAGAACACAGAGGGAGGGAATGGAGAGGAGAGACCAGTAGAACACAGAGGGAGGGAGTGAGAGGAGAGACCAGTAGAACACAGAGGGAGGGAGTGAGAGGAGAGACCAGTAGAACACAGAGGGAGGGAGTGAGAGGAGAAACCAGTAGAACAAAGAGGGAGGGAGTGAGAGGAGAGACCAGTAGAACACTGAGGGAGGGAGTGAGAGGAGAGACCAGTAGAACACAGAGGGAGGGAATGGAGAGGAGAGACCAGTAGAACACAGAGGGAGGGAGTGAGAGGATAGAGCAGTAGAACACAGAGGGAGGGAGAGAGAGGAGAGACCAGTAGAACACAGAGGGAGGGAATGGAGAGGAGAGACCAGTAGAACACAGAGGGAGGGAGTGAGAGGAGAAACCAGTAGAACAAAGAGGGAGGGAGTGAGAGGAGAGACCAGTAGAACACTGAGGGAGGGAGTGAGAGGAGAGACCAGTAGAACACAGAGGGAGGGAGTGAGAGGAGAGACCAGTAGAACACAGAGGGAGGGAATGGAGAGAACGGTACGAACACTGAGGGAGGGAGTGAGAGGAGAGACCAGTAGAACACAGAGGGAGGGAGTGAGAGGAGAGACCAGTAGAACACTGAGGGAGGGAGTGAGAGGAGACCAGTAGAACACGAGGGAGGGAATGGAGAGAACGGTACGAACACTGAGGGAGGGAATGGAGAGAGAGACCAGTACGAACACCGAGGGAGGGAGTGAGAGGAGAGACCAGTAGAACACAGAGGGAGGGAGTGAGAGGAGAGACCAGTAGAACACAGAGGGAGGGAGTGAGAGGAGAGACCGGTACGAACACTGAGGGAGGGAGTGAGAGGAGAGACCAGTAGAACACTGAGGGAGGGAGTGAGAGGAGAGACCAGTAGAACACTGAGGGAGGGAATGAGAGGAGAGACCAGTAGAACACAGAGGGACGGAATGAGAGGAGAGACCGGTAGAACACAGAGGGAGGGAGTGAGAGGAGAGACCAGTAGAACACAGAGGGAGGGAGTGAGAGGAGAGACCAGTAGAACACAGAGGGAGGGAGTGAGAGGAGAGACCAGTAGAACACTGAGGGAGGGAGTGAGAGGAGAGACCAGTAGAACACAGAGGGAGGGAATGGAGAGGAGAGACCAGTAGAACACAGAGGGAGGGAGTGAGAGGAGAGACCAGTAGAACACAGAGGGAGGGAGTGAGAGGAGAGACCAGTAGAACACAGAGGGAGGGAGTGAGAGGAGAAACCAGTAGAACAAAGAGGGAGGGAGTGAGAGGAGAGACCAGTAGAACACTGAGGGAGGGAGTGAGAGGAGAGACCAGTAGAACACAGAGGGAGGGAATGGAGAGGAGAGACCAGTAGAACACAGAGGGAGGGAGTGAGAGGATAGAGCAGTAGAACACAGAGGGAGGGAGAGAGAGGAGAGACCAGTAGAACACAGAGGGAGGGAATGGAGAGGAGAGACCAGTAGAACACAGTGGGAGGGAGTGAGAGGAGAGACCGGTAGAACAGAGGGAGGGAGAGAGAGGAGAGACCAGTAGAACACAGAGGGAGGGAATGAGAGGAGAGACCGGTAGAACACAGGGAGGGAGTGAGAGGAGAGACCAGTAGAACACAGAGGGAGGGAATGAGAGGAGAGAGCAGTAGAACACAGAGGGAGGGAGAGAGAGGAGAGACCAGTAGAACACTGAGGGAGGGAATGAGAGGAGAGACCAGTAGAACACAGAGGGAGGGAATGAGAGGAGAGACCGGTAGAACACAGAGGGAGGGAGTGAGAGGAGAGACCAGTAGAACACAGAGGGAGGGAATGAGAGGAGAGACCGGTAGAACACAGAGGGAGGGAGTGAGAGGAGAGACCAGTAGAACACAGAGGGAGGGAGTGAGAGGAGAGACCAGTAGAACACAGAGGGAGGGAATGAGAGGAGAGAGCAGTAGAACACAGAGGGAGGGAGTGAGAGGAGAGACCAGTAGAACACAGAGGGAGGGAGAGAGAGGAGAGACCAGTAGAACACTGAGGGAGGGAGTGAGAGGAGAGACCAGTAGAACACAGAGGGAGGGAATGAGAGGAGAGAGCAGTAGAACACAGAGGGAGGGAGTGAGAGGAGAGAGCAGCAGGCCGGTGGGGAGAC
The DNA here is from genome assembly GCF_031168955.1 of Gadus macrocephalus. Classification (NCBI taxonomy): domain Eukaryota; kingdom Metazoa; phylum Chordata; class Actinopteri; order Gadiformes; family Gadidae; genus Gadus; species Gadus macrocephalus. Next base: position 21,501,113 of record NC_082386.1, on the reverse strand, counting down.
GGGGAGAGAAGATTTGAATCGTTAGTGAAAGACGTGACGGCAGAGAGTCAAATGAGGAGAACTAGAGACGGTAAAAAAAAAAAAATGAAAAGAGGAACGCACGTTGAGAACCAAAGAGACCGAGACACGGAGAGAGACAGGCCGAGAGAGAGACAGACCGAGACACAGACAGACAGACGCACACAAAGACACATACACACACACACACACACCAAGAGAGAGAGAAAGACAGAGATAGAGGCAGACACACACACAGGCAAACAGACACACAGACAGACAGACACACACAGACAGACAGAGAGAGCGAGCGAGCGAGCGAGAGACAGAGACTGAGAGAGCGAGAGCAAGAGTGAGAGAGAGCGAGCGAGCGAGCGCATGGTGATGGAGAGATCAGTGGGCGCGTGCTCCAACGCATCGGCAGCTTCATTAGAGGAAGACACGCACAACCTGGAGAGAGGAACACAACGCACAACCTGGAGAGAGGAACACAACACACAACCTGGAGAGAGGAACACAACGCACAACCTGGAGAGAGGAACACAACACACAACCTGGAGAGAGGAACACAACACACAACCTGGAGAGAGTACACAACACATAACGCACAACCTGGAGAGAGGAACACAACACACAACCTGGAGAGAGGAACACAACACACAACCTGGAGAGAGGAACACAACACACAACCTGGAGAGAGGAACACAACACACAACCTGGAGAGAGGAACACAACGCTGGCAGTTCTTTTTTTTCAGCACTGGAGTCGTGTTGTGGCCAAAATCAATACTTACCCATTCACTCCCTTAACACACACACACACACCCAACAGGGGGGAATGCCCCTAATAAAGGATTACTGCCAATATTAAAAAGGCGTGATTTGCACACAAGGGTGAAAAAGACGGTGTGTGCATGTCGCGTGTGTGTATTGAATTGCATTTGCATGCGCGTGTGCGTGCGTGCGTGCGTGCGTGCGTGCGTGCGTGCGTGCGTGCGTGCGTGTGTGTGCGTTTCTCCCCACCCAAAGCAGGGTCATCATCGCCCCGGTGAATTGTGGGACATAAATCCCAGAGAAGGAAGTACGAGAACCACTAAATCCCATAGGAACATTACACATTAAGATCAACACATTAAAAATCACCAAGTTGGGCGGCGCTGTGAACTCCGTGACCACACAGGATGAGAATAAAGATGGGATGGAAAGAGGACGAAAGGGCGTCAACCGCTCGACGCACCGCTTCAGAGGGGGACAAGGAGACTGATCCAGGTGAGGTGCCTTGCTCCAGGTAGACTATGGTATGCAGGGGTCTGGGAGTTAGGGGGTTTCAAACTCGCAACTTCCAAACCATCCTGCTGCTCAATGGCAACAAGGGCTCCTTAACCCCCCCCCCCCCCCCAAACGAATGAAGAAAAATTGGGTAATTAAGTTAATGAAGACGACACGCGCTGCATAAACATGTTGACGCCACATTAACATATGATGCGTGGGCCGTCCCCAGCTTTGTGTTATTTCTAATTATTTTCAGTAATTGATTTAAATGAGGAGGTCCACACACCACTGTCACAGCTTCAGCCAGCCATGCACAGCCGAGAGCACCACGGCTGAACCCATGGAGATGTGTACAGCTGAGATACTGCTGCCGTTAGGTGTGTATGTTAAGGGGACACGCACACGCACAGCAAAACTCCACTCCTCCCCTATTCCCTTCCTTCCTACACTCTCGCCTCCTCTCCTTATCAACACCACATTATTCACAATTTGCTTCTCCATCTTACACGTCCAAAGCAATTATCAATTATTGATGAATGAGTCGCTGTACCGGTACAGTCAGCGAGAGAGAGTAAGGAGAGAGAGAGAGAGAGAGTAAGGAGACAGAGAGAGAGAGAGAGAGAGAGAGAGAGAGAGAGAGAGAGAGAGAGAGAGAGAGAGAGAGAGAGAGAGAGAGAGAGAGAGTAAGGAGAGAGTAAGGAGAGAGTAAGGAGAGAGTAAGGAGAGAGATAGAGTAAGGAGTAAGGAGAGAGGAGAGAGAGAGAGAGAGAGAGAGAGTAAGGAGAGAGTAAGGAGAGAGTAAGGAGAGAGAGAGAGGAAGGAGAGAGAGAGAGGAAGGAGTAAGGAGAGAGGAGAGAGAGGAGAGGAGAGAGAGAGAGAGTAAGGAGAGAGTAAGGAGAGAGAGAGAGTAAGGAGAGAGAGAGAGTAAGGAGAGAGAGAGAGTAAGGAGTAAGGAGAGAGGAGAGAGAGAGAGAGGGAGAGAGAGTAAGGAGAGAGAGAGCCAGAGAAGCAAGGAGTGAGGAGAGAGAGAGCGAGCGCGAGCTAAGGAAGGAGGAAGGAGATACGAGGAGAAACCTGAGCAGAAAAAGGTGTAGGGGGGACACACACACACACACACACACACACACACACACAATGAGTTGGTTCTACAACCAAAACATGTAATTCCAAGCTGCTGTCATCAACCACATTACACCAAATACTATTGTTTACAAAAATAACAACACTGCCAGAAGTGGAGCGGGTTGTACCCCGTGTCCCCCCCCCTCTGTCTGCCCTCCCTCCCTGCGTTGTACCCCGTGTCCCCCCCCCTCTGTCTGCCCTCCCTCCCTGCGTTGTACCCCGTGTCCCCCCCCTCTGTCTGCCCTCCCTCCCTGCGTTTGTTTGGACTGGTCGCCCCGGCGTCTGAACCCCCGGAATACCGTCTGGCACCGGGCCGGCCACTAATGGGGATCGAAGACAACTGTAAATAAACCAGGGAATAAACAGGACACACACACACACACACACACACACACACACACACACACACACACACACACACACACACACACACACACACACACACACACACACACACACACACACACACACACACACACACACACAGTGAGGATGCTACGGGAACGAGAGCGACCAATAACAATCCATTACTGCTGAACTTCAATAACAGGGCGACGCTGGAGAGGAGGGAGACCGACTCGTTCCAGAATGTTCAATTTCTGGAACGAGGAAGCACCAGCGAGGAATCCTGCAAGACTGACGCAATCACCAGCGAGTCAGGAGGCTAATTTGGTCACAGGGGGGGGGGGCGGGCTTATGGCGCGTTTCCAACGGCGGGGTCGGTTCGGTATGAATAGGTGCAGCACGGTTCGCGTTTCCACCGCCAAAAGTGGGCGGGGTCGGGACTTGAGAGCCGTACTCATCTTTCAGTACTCCTTCAGTGGGGTACCAAGACGTCTGAAAGGGGGCCAACAAGTTCGAGCTACACACGCCGTCCGTTGATTGGTCGACAGAATCGGTCACTTCCGTGCCAGAGGGATAACAAACAAACAAACAAACACGTTACCCGCAAGGTATTCCAGGACAACGGCGAAAGCTTAGTTTAATGAAGAAAATGTGGCGCAAAAGTTTGCCGTCGTTCTTGGACATCCTACATCGTTGGTCTTTGTCCATTGTGCGCGTTCTTCTTTTTCCTTGGAATTATTATTAGGCTACACTGTCGGGCTGCCATGAGGTCACGATGCTTATGTAGCTGCCGCGGCTATCGCCATCCGGCTTAAACCCCGCCCATCCGTAAGGGTACTGGAAACGCGAGCCGTAACTGAGCTGGCTATACCGAACCCTCACTACTGGGCTGAGGCGTGCTGGTTCCGAAACGCGCCCTCCGGTGGGAACGCGCCATTATAGGCTGGGACCAAGTTGGGGGGGGGGGGGGGGGTCTTCAAAGAGGTCCCTTCCAAGGTGAGCCCGTAAATGCATATATTCAAACTTCATAACGGATCTGCAATAAACTGCACCAGAAAAAATATCAACCAGCAGCTCTTCGCTTCAGACCCTGCTAAAGTGAGCGTGCACAAAGACAGACAGACACACTCGAACCCAGGGCCCAGGATAGACGCAGAGACCAGGCCAGGGCACATCATCACCAGATCAACACGTGTCTATTCCGATGAGCATGACCTCAGCGTCCGTCACGCACGTGGGCGTGGGCGGACCGCTTGGTGCCGGCCCGCCGTGCTCTGTACCGACCGACCAGTGGTGACGCTCCACCACATGTGTAGTCAGTACCTTAGTAGGACGGCCGCCCGCCACGACCTCTTCCCCAAAAGACAGACGGCTCGCACTACAAGCGACCGCTTCAGTGACGCCTCCACGTTTTAAGAACAAAACCTCAGTCGAACGTGTTAACGTGCAGCCGGGGCGTGGAGAGGTCGCCATGGTTGGTACGCAAACATGGCGACCGGCGTGGGGATGGGCGGAAACTGAAATCACCATGGCAACAACATAGCCACGGGTTTGAAACAGAGGCGCCAACGATTGAACTTCCGTGAAATCATTATTTTGACATAAAAACCTTTTTAAAAAATGTGCTCATGTGTCATTTCGGCACAATCACTCTCACACAGACACAGACCGACACACACAACTCTGGAAAAACACAATGTGCTAAACAATAAACAGTGTGGGTACGAACACACAAATGTGCATGAACACACACACACACACACACACACACACACACACACACATATACAAGCCCACACGAAAATAAACATGCGCGTTCTCAGACACGGGCGGTTGCCAGACTGACGCTGTGTGGTCCGACAGAACAAATACTGCTGGACTGGAACCTAACCCCCCGAGTGAGACTCTGAGGCCAGGGACACACACATCAGCTGTATATACCACAACACGCCCATAAAATGACATGCCCAATTGTTCATACACACATAGGCACTTACTTGGACGCTCAGACACACACAAAGACTTCAGTTTCAACATTAACTCAAAGAGCTTAATTTCACAACAAAAAAATAAAACATGGAGCATTGCTCATAAAGACACACGCAGGAGGAAAACACACACACACACACACACACACACACACACACACACACACACACACACACACACACACACACACACACACACACACACACACACACACACACACACACACACACACACACACACACACACACAGAGCTTAGTCTTGGGCGCCAAACGGTGTTTCCATGACGACGCCGGTGTTGTGTCACCCCGAGTGACCCAATTCTAATCGCCGTGCCGGCCCAACGGACGCTCTGACCTTGAAAATATGCTTCACTTCCTCCCCAGGTCGGGCTGGGGCCAAACTGTTGACAAACACGCGCTTTTATTTTGGCTAGTTCACCGTCCAGCGGTCCGTCCGTACCTCTGGCCGTACCGTCGCAGCGGTACACGTAGAGCGCTGCGTGCGTTTGAGTTACAATCAGAATGGAAGAGAGGAAGACATGGACGGAATGTCCCAGAACAACGTCTCGTAACCACTGCTCTCGCATCATCACCCCATACATGCCCTGGCCATGCGTACGTGATGGCGTCGTGTATGAAGGACAATAAGTGCGATTCGGATCCGAGCGGCGGAACGTCGTAGAGAAGGGAATCTCAACGTTTTGTACCCGACCGTTTCACCGGTGGAAACATCAGAGTTTGTGTTTGAACAGAAACACAGCCTCACACGTACCTCCAGCTCACCACACACACTCCAACAAGCACAGACACATTGGATGACTCACAGATTTGGAAGGACACACACACGTTTTTCTCTCTCTCTTTTATCCCGGCCCTCGTGTGATTGGTCGAGGCTTAACGAGAGCTTGGCCCGACGGCAATAGGAAGGCCGAGTGGCCCTCGACCGGCGGCGGCGTGTGCGTGCCGGAGCGCGGTCGAGGTGTGCGGTGAACTCACGGGCGTGCTTGTCTGCCAGGGCGATGAGGGTGCTCGAGATGTCCCTCCGTCGGTAGAAACAGACCACTTTGGCCTCCACGTTCCCATTGGCCGTCTGCAGCGGCGGAACCGGCAGGAAAGAAGAGGGAAGACAATTGCAGTTACCACAGCAACAAGTGGTTGCCGCACGGAGGAGTTGTGCGCACGCCGACCCTCCACACACACACAGAGTTTGTTTTAGGTTTTTCAGAGCGGTTAACACGAGGCGTTATGCAGTGTCCCTGGCCCAGATCAATACGCCCGTGGCTGCTGCGTCTCCTTAAGGGCTCGTCTGCGTCTCCTCCCGATCCCAGGGCCTCCGGAAGCCCAGTCAGACCTACCGGCCCCCAGATGTGAGGAGGGGCACGGTGGAGGAGACAGAGAGACGACCGGCCGCCCTAAGCCCCAGCGAGGGGCTTTTACCCCTGGTTAATGAGGGGCGCGCTGAGTTCGGTGAGGACCGACTGTAGGGTGGGTGTGTGACCTGGCCATAGACCAACGTGCACAGTAGCCTCAGGGATGATCAGCTATAGGGTTCCGGGCCGTATATCAAGGTTGGCAATTTAGCTAAATATTACGATTTTTCCACTATAAAAAACAATCGTGGAATTCGTTCATTGTGCGTTTCGGAAGTTTTGTGATGACGAAGCCCAGCGACGGGGGGGGGGGGGGGGGGGGAGGCGAGAATACATGACGCTGGAAAGAGGATCGAGCAATAATAAACTGCATGCGTCCAACTGCCCCGTGACCGACGCGGAAAGACATTCTCATCCCCTCTGCGTTGGGACGTTTCTCTCAAACGTTCCTTCAGAAATGTCGCGTTAGATAACGGGTTGCAGGCGACGACATCAGGTCAAACACTCCACTATGGGAGGCCCGGTATGCTGAGTCAGCACGGGTCAAAGGTCACTCCGATGATGTACTGATCCCATTACAGGCCCAGAGATCCATAACAGCCCAGTCCTTGACATTTAAGCGAGGACCATCCTGGCAGACAGAAGCACATGGTCCACTATAATCCTAGATCCACGGTTAGGATTATAGTGGGCTCTTCTGTCGTTAATCAGCAGGAGGAAATCCTTCTGAACCACGCCGCGAAGGGGCCCCATGAAACAACTGCCAAACCATTTTGCATGCTTTCCTTGTGTTTACGGCAGATTATTTAGTTTATACCTTTAGCAATGGTGTGTTTGGATTATTAGTGCAACAGTGTTTTCATCTTGGTACAAGACCTGCGTTTGAGACGTCCTAGCGCCTTCCTCCCTACCTTTTGAGTTTGAGTCCCACTGATGTGACCGAGATTCAACGGTTCCCTGAAGCTTGCGTCACCGTTCTCCCAACTCTCTCCTTCGCTCATCTTGTTCGACTCGATTTTCTAAGCGCCCCTAAATGCATGTCCATGTAACTCTTGATTCATGCATTTGTCTTCGTTTCGTACGTGCTGTTGAATCTTTAGGGGGGGAGACGGAGAGAGGGAGACAGAGAGGGGCGTCCCTGAGCAGCCGAGAGCGAGAGTGACAGACGGAGCAGAAGGCTCCGTCTGAGCTGGCTGTCAATCACATTAAACAGCCACCATGAGCCGGCCCAGCCCGGACAGGGGACAGGGGGACAGGGGGACAGGGGGGCAGGGGGGCAGGGGGGCAGGGGACAGGGGGGCAGGGGGACAGGGGACAGGGGGACAGGGGGACAGGGGGACAGGGGGGCAGGGGGGCAGGGGACAGGGGGGCAGGGGGGCAGGGGGGCAGGGGGGCAGGGGGGCAGGGGGGCAGGGGGGCAGGGGACAGGGGGGCAGGGGGACAGGGGGGCAGGGGACAGGGGGGCCAGGGGACAGGGGGGCAGGGGGACAGGGGGGCAGGGGACAGACGGGCCTGGGACAGGGGGCAGACTGGGACAGGGGGCAGACTGGGACAGGGGGCAGACTGGGACAGGGGGCAGACTGGGACAGGGGGCAGACTGGGACAGGGGCAGACTGGGACAGACTGGCATGGGACAGGTGACAGAGCCGCCTGGCGGCCGAGCAGAACTCGGGTTCACTGGGCGAGGCGCCGCCATGCTGGCCCACTGCCCAGTGCATCGATCGGACCACCGACACGACGCACACGGGACCCCCTCCTCCCCCCCTCCCCCTCCTCCCCCCCTCCCCCTCCTCAAAGCCAAAATGGATCCGGCGCTGGGTGCTCCAGACGGAGAGAGACAGACAGACGGCGACACCAGAGAGACACAGAGAGAGAGAGACAGACACAGAGAGAGAGAGACACAGAGAGAGACAGACACAGAGAGAGAGAGACAGACACAGAGAGAGAGACAGACACAGAGAGAGACAGACAGAGAGAGAGACAGACACAGAGAGAGAGAGACAGACAGACGGCGACACCAGAGAGACACAGAGAGAGAGAGAGAGACACAGAGAGAGAGACAGACACAGAGAGAGACAGACACAGAGAGAGAGAGACAGACACAGAGAGAGACAGACACAGAGAGAGACAGACAGAGAGAGAGAGACAGACACAGAGAGAGAGAGACAGACAGACGGCGACACCAGAGAGACACAGAGAGAGAGAGAGAGACACAGAGAGAGAGACAGACACAGAGAGAGACAGACACAGAGAGAGAGACAGACACAGAGAGAGAGACAGACACAGAGAGAGACAGACAGAGAGAGAGAGACAGACACAGAGAGAGAGAGACAGACAGACGGCGACACCAGAGAGACACAGAGAGAGAGAGAGACAGACACAGAGAGAGAGAGACAGACAGACGGCGACACCAGAGAGACACAGAGAGAGAGAGAGACACAGAGAGAGAGACAGACACAGAGAGAGACAGACACAGAGAGAGAGAGACAGACACAGAGAGAGAGACACAGACACAGAGAGAGAGACACAGACACAGAGAGAGAGAGACAGACACAGAGAGAGAGAGACAGACACAGAGAGAGAGACAGACACAGAGAGAGAGAGAGAGACAGACAGACAGACAGAGAGACAGACAGACAGAGATAGAGACAGACAGACAGACACACAAACAGAGACAGACAGAGAGACAGAGAGAGACAGACAGACACACAGAGACAGAGAGAGACAGAGATAGAGACAGACAGAGGCCGAGATGCGAGAGAGGGAGACGTAGAGATAGAGTGAGAGTGAGTAAGTACGAGAGTGAGATGTAGAGAGAGTGAGAGACATAAGAGAGAGATGTAGAAAGTACGAGAAACGTAAGAAAGAAGATAAAGACAGAGCAACCAGGAAGAAGCGAGCGAGGGAGCAAGAAAGTGCGAGAGAGACGCAGACAGTCCGACAAAAAAAGCAAAGAGACAGACTTCGGGAGAGCGAGAGAGGAGAAGAGAGAGAGCGAGAGAGAGAGAGTACACTCAAAACTCACCTTGTTTAACTCCTCTATCCTTCGGATAAGCAGTGGGTTACTGGACGAGTTCTCGAAATAAACATAATCTGCAGGAGAATGGAGAGAGGAGGAGGAGGAGGAGGAGGAGGAGAAAAGGAAAGAAACAGAGGAACCGTCAGTCAGAATGCGATGCAACCATTTAGGATGATTTGCAGTTGGAACACATTGTGACAGCTTTAATTAGTCAGGGGGGGGGGGGGGACTGCAATGCAGACATCCTCCAAATGTTAGTTTAACTTGATTAGGATAATTTTATACACAGCAGAGCCGGCCCTCGTTGGGAGGTCTGACTAAACGAGATGTTTGAAGCGGACGGTGAACACACAGACGATACCTGCCCCCCTCATAGCCAAGAGGCTCAGGATACACATCCTTCTGTCGGAGAATAGGTGTGCATCTCTCTGTGTGTGTGTGTGTGTGTGTGTGTGTGTGTGTGTGTGTGTGTGTGTGTGTGTGTGTGTGTGTGTGTGTGTGTGTGTGTGTGTGTGTGTGTGTGTGTGTGTGTGTGTGTGTGTGTGTGTGTGTGTGTGTGTGTGTGTGTGTGTGTAGAACGCCATCATGTGTTTGCATCAGCCCCCCTACGTATAGTGTTTGTGCGTAGTTGGTGTGTTGTGTGTGTGTGTGCGTAGTTGGTGTGTTGTGTGTGTGTGTGTAGTTGGTGTGTTGTGTGTGTAGTTGGTGTGTTGCGTGTGTGCGTAGTTGGTGTGTTGCGTGTGTGTAGTTGGTGTGTTGCGTGTGTGTGTAGTTGGTGTGTTTGTGTGTGTGTTGTCATTGTGTTTGTGTGTGTAGCCGGTGTGTAGTCGGTGTGTTTGTGTGTGTAGCCGGTGTGTAGCCGGTGTGTAGCCGGTGTGTAGCCGGTGTGTTTGTGTGTGTAGCCGGTGTGTAGCCGGTGTGTAGCCGGTGTGTAGCCGGTGTGTAGTCGGTGTGTAGCCGGTGTGTAGCCGGTGTGTAGTCGGTGTGTTTGCGTGTGTTTGCGTGTGTTTGCGTGTGTGTAGCCGGTGTGTAGCCGGTGTGTAGCCGGTGTGTCTGTGTGTGTAGCCGGTGTGTAGCCGGTGTGTAGCCGGTGTGTAGTCGGTGTGTGTGTGTGTAGTCGGTGTGTAGCCGGTGTGTCTGTGTGTGTAGCCGGTGTGTAGTCGGTGTGTAGCCGGTGTGTAGCCGGTGTGTAGCCGGTGTGTAGTCGGTGTGTAGCCGGTGTGTCTGTGTGTGTAGTCGGTGTGTAGCCGGTGTGTAGCCGGTGTGTAGCCGGTGTGTCTGTGTGTGTAGTCGGTGTGTAGCCGGTGTGTAGCCGGTGTGTAGCCGGTGTGTAGCCGGTGTGTAGCCGGTGTGTCTGTGTGTGTAGTCGGTGTGTAGCCGGTGTGTAGCCGGTGTGTAGCCGGTGTGTAGTCGGTGTGTAGCCGGTGTGTCTGTGTGTGTAGTCGGTGTGTAGCCGGTGTGTAGCCGGTGTGTAGCCGGTGTGTAGCCGGTGTGTCTGTGTGTGTAGTCGGTGTGTAGCCGGTGTGTAGCCGGTGTGTAGCCGGTGTGTAGCCGGTGTGTCTGTGTGTGTAGTCGGTGTGTAGCCGGTGTGTAGCCGGTGTGTCTGTGTGTGTAGTCGGTGTGTAGCCGGTGTGTCTGTGTGTGTAGCCGGTGTGTCTGTGTGTGTAGCCGGTGTGTAGCCGGTGTGTAGCCGGTGTGTCTGTGTGTGTAGCCGGTGTGTCTGTGTGTGTAGCCGGTGTGTCTGTGTGTGTAGCCGGTGTGTCTGTGTGTGTAGCCGGTGTGTAGTCGGTGTGTAGCCGGTGTGTCTGTGTGTGTGTAGCCGGTGTGTAGCCGGTGTGTAGCCGGTGTGTCTGTGTGTGTAGTCGGTGTGTAGCCGGTGTGTAGCCGGTGTGTCTGTGTGTGTAGCCGGTGTGTAGCCGGTGTGTAGCCGGTGTGTAGCCGGTGTGTAGCCGGTGTGTAGCCGTGCGTTTGTGCGTGCCTCCGTGCAGCTGGCAGTGCTCCAGCCCTTCCCGGGGGCCCAGCTCCACCAGGAGCCCCCCCAGGCCCCGGTGGAGCAGAGCCCCCCCAGGCCCCGGTGGAGCAGAGCCCCCCCCAGGCCCCGGTGGAGCAGAGCCCCCCCCAGGCCCTGGTGGAGCAGAGCCCCCCCCAGGCCCTGGTGTTGGGAGGCTGCCCGCTGAGAGCCCTGCGTGTGTTTTGGCTGAGAGCTGCCAGATTATACCCCACACTTGGTAGTCTGCCTGGAGGCCGGGGTCCGCCTCCACCACGTCGCCCAGAGCGCGCCCCCCCCCCCCCCCCCCCTCACACACTCAGCCCCCCTCGTCACCCCCCCCACCCCCTCAGCCCTTATGGGCTCACTCACACTCCATCAGACTCTGCCGTGAAAACGCGGGTTAAACCATTCATCTGAACGGGGGAAGAGTGGGAAAGCTGCTGCGGTGGTTTGTTTCGGGGGGGGGGGGGGGGGGGGGGGGGGCGTCTCCCCGGCGTCACACTGTGGTGGCCAATCACGTGAGCCGGTCGACGAGACCGCAAGACGCTTGCGGGTTGAAAAACCTTGTTGCCCAGGTAACGGCAACATCGTAGCATCGTAGCATGGCGCTGTTTACCGAGTTATGGTAAAGACGGAAGGGACTGAACGCCACCTTGCTTTGGAGCAAACCAGCTCGAAAACAAACAACAAAACGTAACATGGCATTGCACGTAGAGCAAGACCGTGCAATGCAGCCATTGGTGACCGGATTAAAGCAGCAAAGTAATCAAGTTGGTAAGAGTTGGACATTAAAACGACCGACGTGGTACAAATACTAAGAAAATACATCTCTTTACGGGCACAGCCTTCTTTGTTTGTCGAGTCGTACGGTCGGCCTCACTGAACGGTGGACTCTCAGAATCCTGAGATATTACGACCAAAAGGGGCCGTGGTTCGTTGAAATGTCTCAAGAAAGCTGGTCTATTTCCCACTTTGCAACCCGTGAGGGTGGAGTACGAGGCATCTGGAATGCACCATACCTCTGCTTCCCCAGCAACGCTGCAGAGAAACCCCAGTGTCAGAGCTTATTAGGGGTCGGGATAAAAAAGGCCTTTCTGGACACAGGACCAATCTATTTCAACCCTATTCAAAATCATGCAGCACATGAATATAGTGTGACATGTCACCTTCCTGCGGATCTCTTCGGACCCCATCTGAGTGGCGGTTTGATGTGGTTCCGAATTTCGGGGAAGTATTATTCTATTTTTTTCATATCCCTATCTACGTCAATGGACTCGGCAATTAATTACCATCTGATTGTATCCCAGTGGATGCTCGGTTCTAAATTAAAAACAAAAAACTCAAGGTTTAAAAGCTATTATATCAGGGACGTTTTTTAGAAAAGGCCCAGCCATCTGTCGGCTATTAGTGAGTGAAATGTGCACTGACGATATCTGTTTTATATCTGTGCCTGCTTCTGCATGAGCCAATTCAGACCACTCCCAGCTCCTGTCTGACCAATCGGGGCATGACTTCAGTGATTGGCTCGGCAACGCCATGTTGCACGTGTGTTCACCATCACAGGTGTGTGAAGATGCAACACTTCTCCATGGCAGGAAAACGTACAGAGCCTTCACCTCTTCCTGGCTCTCTTAACACTTCTGGAATCGTAGCGACCACCGCCTCAGACGTGAGACGACGCTCACAGAACTCGAATCACTGGAGTCTCGACGTGCGTCCGTCAACGTGAAGGGATGATGACAAACTGCATGACGCTCACCCCGAACCCTGCCCACTCTGAACCTGGGATCATGTGAGGGTTGAGGGAGCGCGCCGTGGTCTGCATGGGTGGAATCCAGTGTCCCAGAGTTCCATGAGCCGTCGTCCGCACAGAGTGGGGTCCAACAGACGCCATCGGTACACCCCCAGCTCACACTGAAAAGGTTCTTGCTTTTTATCCAAACTTTCATCTTTCAAATGTTTCCACATTTTATGAATGCAAAATACCCTGAAAAAATAATTAAGTCAATCGATCGTCACCAGAATCTAATCTGAAACAGAATTTTTAATTTTAATTAATTTAGCTACAATCTAGCAAATTTGAATTCATCATTAAAATGCCCCCTTTCTGGTGAGAGCATCATATCTCCATCGAAGTATGGGACGTTTACTAGAACATGATGTGACTAAACTGTGTGGTAGTCCACAACGATGTCCCTCATGTTTCCACAGTGAAACATCACCTGATAGAGAGAGGTTTGGGTTTAGTGTGGAACGCCGGAGTTCCACTATGTGAGAAGGTGAGCATGGCAGAACGAAAATGTGGGTAGAGAGACAAAGAGTGTAAGTGAGATGGAGGAAGAGAGAAGGAGTGAGAGGAACACACAGTTAGAGAGACCGAAACGGAGAGATAGACACAGAGTGAGTCAGACAGTCAGACAGAGTGAAACAGAAACAAAGAATGAAACTGAGAAACACATCGAGACAAAGAGAGGGAGAGAGACCGAAAGAGAGTGTGAAACAGTGAGGCACAGTCAGAGAGAGTGAGTCAGAGAGAGACCAAGGGACAGAGTGTATGAGCTGGTGAGACAAAGAGTATGAGCGGGTGATACAAAGAGAGAGAGTATGAGCGAGTGAGACTCAGAGAGAGAGAGAGTATGAGCGAGTGAGACTCAGAGAGAGTATGAGCGAGTGAGACTCAGAGAGAGTATGAGCGAGTGAGACTCAGAGAGAGTATGAGCGAGTGAGACTCAGAGAGAGTATGAGCGAGTGAGACTCAGAGAGAGAGAGAGTATGAGCGAGTGAGACTCAGAGAGAGAGAGAGTATGAGCGAGTGAGACTCAGAGAGAGAGAGTATGAGCGAGTGAGACTCAGAGAGAGAGAATGAGCGCGTGAGACTCAGAGAGAGAGAGAGTATGAGCGAGTGAGACTCAGAGAGAGAGAGTATGAGCGAGTGAGACTCAGAGAGAGTATGAGCGAGTGAGACTCAGAGAGAGAGAGAGTATGAGCGCGTGAGACTCAGAGAGAGAGTATGAGCGCGTGAGACTCAGAGAGAGAGAGAGTATGAGCGAGTGAGACTCAGAGAGAGAGAGAGAGAGAGAGTATGAGCGAGTGAGACTCCGAGAGAGTATGAGCGCGTGAGACTCAGAGAGAGAGAGAGTATGAGCGAGTGAGACTCAGAGAGAGAGAGAGAGAGAGAGAGAGTATGAGCGAGTGAGACTCAGAGAGAGAGTATGAGCGCGTGAGACTCAGAGAGAGAGAGAGTATGAGCGAGTGAGACTCCGAGAGAGAGTATGAGCGAGTGAGACACAGAGAGTATGAGCGAGTGAGAGAGAGAGAGAGTATGAGCGAGTGAGACAGAGAGTATGAGCGAGTGAGACTCAGAGAGAGAGAGAGAGAGAGAGAGTATGAGCGAGTGAGACTCAGAGAGAGAGTATGAGCGCGTGAGACTCAGAGAGAGAGAGAGTATGAGCGAGTGAGACTCAGAGAGAGAGTATGAGCGCGTGAGACTCCGAGAGAGAGTATGAGCGAGTGAGACACAGAGAGTATGAGCGAGTGAGAGAGAGAGAGAGTATGAGCGAGTGAGACACAGAGAGAGCGAGTATGAGTGAGTGAGACACAGAGAGAGTATGAGTGAGTGAGACTCGGTGAATCACAGGGAGAGAGAGCGTGAGCGAGTGAGACTCCGAGAGACGGAGACAAAGAGAGGAAGGCCTGTAGGCAGTAGTAGGCCGCGGTACTGCGGGGTCTGCGTTGCCGCCAGCCCTCCCGCCATCTCCGCCTGCCCACCTCGGCCCCCCCATCCCCCGCTGACAGCCTCGACCAATCAGCAGGCCCCAGCCCCCCTGTGACGTCACAGTGCAGTCAAATTTGGTGTGAGCCAATCAAGAGACGTTGCTGAGCCCCACGCCCATCAGAGAGAGAGAGACTGCCTGGATGAATGTAACCCGGACAGAGAGACAGGCTTACCAGGACAGAGACAGGCTCAGACTAGAGGAGAGAGACAGGTAGCGGTAAAGACAAAATAAGAGAGAGAGAGGGGGGTGTGTGTGTGTGTGTGTGTGTGTGTGTGTGTGTGTGTGTGTGTGTGTGTGTGTGTGTGTGTGTGTGTGTGTGTGTGTGTGTGTGTGTGTGTGTGTGTGTGTGTGTGTGTGTGTGTGTGTGTGTGTGTGTGTGTGTGTGTGTGTGTGTGTGTGCATGAAAAGTTGAAAAAGAGATGACACAAGGATAGGGGGGAATGATTTTGAGAGACACTAGAGAGAGGGTGAGTTAGACAGGATAAGGACACATAAATATAGACTAAAAAAAGGACAAAAAAAAAATCTGTGACACAGCTTGTGACTCTGCCGTTTGGACTATAGGAAATTATACATTTTATCCCAACACAAGAAGCTCATCACAGGTATCGTTTCGTTGAGCCAACCCCTTTACCTGGACTGCAGAGGACTACATGTGAAGATTGGCTGTCTGTGACGTCCTTTTATAAAAGAGAAGGAACAGACAGACAAACGCACAGGCAGATGGGGAAGACAGACAGACAGACAAATGGACAGACGGGCGATTAGGCAGACAGACAGGCAGTAGAAGAGACAGTCTTGTACTCTTACAGACGGCCTGCCTCTCTGAGCACTCATGAAAAGTGCTGCTGGCCTTAAAGCTAAAAGCCTAACGAGGAAGAGGAAGAGCCACGAAATGAAGAGGGAATAAATGCACATCCTTCCACCCACACAGACTCCCTCACAAATTATACAGGTCTCCTCACAGATACACAAATGATACGTCTACCCAAAAACATACAAATCACACGCACACGCACACGCACACATACACATACACATACACAGTGTGGATGGAGGTTACTATGGCGATGTCAGGTCATTTGACCCCCTGCCGGGCCAATCCAACGCTTTCCTTCCCCCTTTCTTTACCGGTTCGCTCTCACAGGCCTGATCGCCTTGGACATCAGAACGGCACGGAGCGCATCAAGCGGTACGACTGCCACGCAATTACCCCGGCCACCCGCCGCCCGCCGCGCCTCCAGAGGTGCCCTGCCTCCCTGGAAATCACCTCCACGCCGTCTGAAACGCGAGGCGGAGCGAGCGCAGCACGCCAAAGACTGAGCAACGAACTGGACTCAATGAGTTCAGCGTCGGCTTCGGTAGAGTTCTCCTCCGTCTCGGTACCGTTGTTTCCGATTGCATCCCGGTAACTCCAGATACATAATCAGAGAATTGCGTCCCTAACTGTCTGCATTCATTCGTTATGTTGCCCGCGCACCACAGAAACAACAACGTGAACCCTTAGCGTGACGTGGAACCCAGTAAGGAAGTCCTGGATCCAAAGGCTGCCCCTGCCCTACGACAACCTGCACCTAACGCGGCACGCACCTCCGCTGAGGACTCACCTCCGCGGGGAATCTTCCACTCCTCGCCGAAATCCACTCCGGATATCTCCGAGGTCAGAGGTCAACCTTTGTTTTAAGCCAACCGTCAACTTCCATACTCAACATCTTCTCAGCATCCTCCATCACATTATCTCTGCCTGTGAGGAAGAGGCCGGCGGTGGAGAACCAGAGATCGCCAGGCGGGCCACGCCAAACCAGACACGGCAAATACAGCGACAACCAAAAAGTGAAGCCATTTGAAATAACGGCTTCGTTTCACATCACCCTCAGGTTCTGCGTCATTAATCAAAGTTGTGTGCAACCGAATCCTTCTGCCTTAAAGACCAGGGTAGGTATAGATTCGACATACACGCCAGCCCTCCTTTGTCAAACAAAACGAAGGACGTTTGTTTTTGTGATTGAAAAAAAAAATCTTTCCCAATGATGCAACGGCTGATTAAAGATTGACCTGTAACATTTCTGTTCTATAGAACTGAACTGGACAAGATTTACATCCCGTTGATGGATTACAAAATGAACATTTTATTAGACACCAAAATATTATGTCGGGGCTTGAAGCAGACATGCTCTTCTGCGGTCACTTGGCGGTTGTGTAAAGCACACAAATTCCACTGACTTTGTGAATAAAAAAAACCATCGTGTGCATTTCCAATGTGAATTTAAACTGTGAGAGGCGACCAAGTGAAAGTTAAATGGAAGCAATAACTTTGGATAGTTCCTTTGAAATAAGGCGTACTACTCTGAGGCCTTCAAATATAGGTCATATCAATACACTGTAGAACGTTTAAAAAGAGGGGGGGGGGGGGGGGACATTTTACAAAAGCCCCAAATCATAACTTCCTACCCAACCCAAGACTGCATTGGTTTACCAAGACACAACAACTCCAATAACCTCAATTTAAGATTGTTGGATGTAATTAGAATCTAGACAAAAGTCTCCATTGGAGACATTACCAAAATACTTGTGGTATCGTTTAAAAAGGAGAAAAGGAAAATGCACAGGAATACTCGGATGTTAAAGGCCGTCCCCTAGACCATGGGACAGCACAGCCATGCACACCATTTCCTTAATAACTTCTGTATGTTAAAAGGTGATGGCTAACCCCCCCCCCCCGCGCTCATCGATTCCCCCTCAAAGCGAGATAAAGATATCTGGGCCTGAAAGAACCGGAGTCCAGCAGCTAATCTCTTCCACGCCATGGGAGGTGCGTTAGCAGGAACACAGGCCCTACTTTTGTCACACTTTCCTCCCCGTGTCTGAGGACTGCTGGGCCGAGGAGCCCGCATAGCGACACCAAGGGGAGAGAAGAGAGGAAAACACAAAAAACAGAATGGCCTGCGGTCGGCTGTGGTGAAACAAAGACATCAAGGCCTGCTGAGCCAGCTTTGTCCCCGCTTCCATCACATGGGAAGTCACTGCCTTTCTATGGTGGTCCTGCATTGTCTTGTAAAGTGTCGGCCATCTTTGGAGGACTCCTGCTTTGTCTTGAGCAAGGCTGAGTTTGGTGAGGAGGAGGAGGAGGAGGAGGAGGAGGAGGAGGAGGAGGAGGAGGAGGAGGAGGAGGAGGAGCTACAGGAGGAGGAGGAGGAGGAGGAGGAGGAGGCAGGCCGCAGTTGACTACTCTGATTTTTCCCGGTCTTCTCTAGCCCAACCCTAAATCATTACTTCTGATGACCAGACCTCAAATATCCATAACCATAATAATATGGTAATTCACATGAAGGTCTTATTGTTTTTCTTTGTTGTGAAGTTTCAATTAAACTTCACAACAAAGAAGTAATTCAGCCTTTACTGACAGTTAAGGCTATCATACAGAACATCTTCATGGAAGTTTGAAGGACAGCCATCGTCACTGCTAACTTTTTTTAACGCGGCACACAACTTCCACAATTCACCAGCTTGTCTGGGATTATTTCACAACGTCGCCCACGCCCCAGCAACCCAAACATTTCCATAGTGAGTATCAGATCTTAAAGGTCATCTGCTCAATAGCATTTGCCTATAGGTTGTGATTAGGTTGTGATTTTCAGGAAGAGTTATGTTCCACTTGGATCAGCAGATAAGTAAGGTAAACGGTTCTAATAATTACATTTGTGATAGGATAAAACAGGGGAGAGTTTAGGTGGGATATGCGGTACACCGGACTATAGAGTCTTGTGATGCCCTAAACAAGAGTCTGTGCAGGTGGAGTGGCCATGCACCCATCTCCCCCCCTCCCCCTGAGCTAAATGTCAACACACATGGACCTGGAGACGGGGACAAGACGTTTGAACAGCATGCCGATTAAACATTAGAACCACCAAGATTTAAGCAATACCTTCAACGCAAAGTCAATATGCCATAATCTGCATTGGCATGAAATTAAACAATTAAAGACATGATGGGAGTTGACCCAAAAGGTGATGATGGCAATAAAGATGGGAGGTGGTTGTAGAAACCAAGCCTTACTGAGGCCACATGGGTCATATCCAAAGACAAAGTAAACATATAACACAACATACGAGTTATGGCTCATGTGTACAGCTCTTGCGAGATACCAAGGTCGGTTTTGCCAAACTTTTATAGTAGTGCATGATAGGTCCGATGGAGGAGGGCATCTGCTGTCCTAGTGGCTCCTGGGTTCGGGTTAAGCCCGAGGAGCGATGCTCACTATCTACCCTGAACCCGCCTCAGTGACAGTGAGCTGCTGCACTGCGAGCACCCCGTTAGTGGGGACGAACACAGAGCTGACTTGCACGCCAAACTTTTCGGAGCCGTTCTCCGCGTTAACTTAAACATTTAGTCAAAACACACGACTGCCCCCTTCTAAACACACACAATAACACACCGAATCCGTCATGTAGGGTGGTCGCTCACTTGTTCCAAACCCACCCTCCCCGAAAAGCAACGAGCGAACCATCCGGAGGAGCTGTGTAGCGAACCAGCACTCTTCATCACCATCCTCCTCCTCACAGCCACCCTCCTCATCCTCCTCTGTGGAGCACAAGGCTCTTCAGCTTTAGGACATAAATGAGGAAGGAGGAGGGGGATAGAGCACGCAGCGGAGCCCCAAGACGCGCCGCGAAGAGCGGGGAAAGGTCTGAAAACAAGCGCCCGCTTACCTCCAACCCGGTACATGTTGGCTGCCATGCCTGCCCCGGGTCCTGGTGGTCCTCCAGGTGGACTCAGGGTGTCTCTGCTACCAGCGCCGCCGCTGTGTGTTGGAAAATGGAGGCTTGATCAATAGGAGGCGAGCTAGCGGCGGCGTTGCCAGATTGGAGCTGCAGCCAGTGTTGCCAGATTGGGCGGCAAATCGGGCCCAATCTGGCAACACTGGCTAGCGGAGGGACGTTAAAGAGACAGTACAAAGAAATTTAAACAAATTCAAGTTTGTTGGTCGCCGTGTCTGGGACTACGCGCGCGGCCCCCCGATAACCCCCCGCAATTATTTTTTTTAAACACTGATAACAAAGAAGATGGAAGTGGAGGACGAGGCGGTGTGATGGGGGGGTGGCGGAGGGGGGGTGAAGAGGGGGTGGGGGGG
>NC_082386.1:21473603-21476103 GCF_031168955.1 Gadus macrocephalus | reverse complement strand
GTGTGTTGTGTTGTGATGCTGTATTGTGTGTTGTGTTGTGATGCTGTATTGTGTGTTGTGTTGTGATGCTGCATTGTGTGTTGTGTGGATGCTGTATTGTGTGTTGTGTTGTGATGCTGTATTGTGTGTTGTGTTGTGATGCTGTATTGGGTGTTGTGTTGTGATGCTGTATTGTGTGTGTGTTGTGATGCTGTATTGTGTGTTGTGTTGTGATGCTGTATTGTGTGTTGTGTGTGATGCTGTATTGTGTGTTGTGTTGTGATGCTGTATTGTGTGTTGTGTTGTGATGCTGTATGGGTGTTGTGTGTGATGCTGTATTGTGTGTTGTGTTGTGATGCTGTATTGTGTGTTGTGTTGTGTTGTGATGCTGTATTGTGTGTTGTGTTGTGATGCTGTATTGTGTGTTTGTGTTGTGTTGTGGTGATCTCGATCCAGTGTGTTGTGTTGTGTTGTTGTGCGTTGTGTTGTGTTGTGGGGAGCTTGACCCAGTGTGTTGTGTTGTTGTGCGTTGTATTGTGTTGTGTTGTTGTGCGTTGTGTTGTGGTGAGCTCGACCGGGTGTGTTGTGTTGTGTTGTTGTGCGTTGTGTTGTGTTGTGGTGAGCTCGACCCAGTGCGTTGTGTTGTGTTGTTGTGCGTTGTGTTGTGTTGTGTTGTGGTGATCTCGACCCAGTGCGTTGTGTTGTGTTGTTGTGCGTTGTGTTGTGTTGTGTTGTGGTGATCTCGACCCAGTGCGTTGTGTTGTGTTGTTGTGCGTTGTGTTGTGTGAGCTCAACCCAGTGTGTTGTGTTGTGTTGTTGTGCGTTGTGTTGTGTTGTGTTGTGGTGATCTCGACCCAGTGCGTTGTGTTGTGTTGTTGTGCGTTGTGTTGTGTTGTGTTGTGGTGATCTCGACCCAGTGCGTTGTGTTGTGTTGTTGTGCGTTGTGTTGTGTTGTGTTGTGGTGATCTCGACCCAGTGCGTTGTGTTGTGTTGTGTTGTTGTGCGTTGTGTTGTGTTGTGGTGATCTCGACCCAGTGCGTTGTGTTGTATTGTTGTGCGTTGTGTTGTGTTGTGTTGTGGTGATCTCGACCCAGTGCGTTGTGTTGTGTTGTGGTGATCTCGAGCCAGCGTGTGTGTTTGCTCGGCTGCTCCACTGCTGTGCAGATGTTTGCTTTAGGTTGACTTTTTCCTCCACCAGATGTTGGGGAGCTGTGTTGTAAACACACACACACACACACACACACACACACACACACACACACACACACACACACACACACACATACGCACTGGTCGACAGACAAGGGATGGATGGGCAGACAGACACACACACACACGAATACACACACACACACACACACACACACACACACACACACACACACACACACACACACACACACACACACACACACACATACGCACTGGTCGACAGACAAGGGATGGATGGGCAGACAGACACACACACACGAATACACACACACACACACACACACACACACACACACACACACACACACAACACAGACAGACTGACTGACAGGGCACGGAGGTGTTTCCAGAATCCTCTGCAGTACCATCCTCTGCAGTACCCCTCAGCTATATGGCTCTGGGTTAGCTGCAACCCCAAAGGATGACCTTTGACTACCTCTCTCTCTCTCTCTCTCTAGAGAGAGAGAGAGAGAGAGAGAGAGCGAGAGAGTACGAGAGTAAGAGAGAGAGTAAGAGAGAGAGAGATATTGAGTTGTTTGAGGCTGTTACCGGGCAGAAAACTCTCTAGTCAATTTGTTCTTCCTCTGTATCTCTCTTGCTTTCCACCGGCCCTGCCACAACATCTGCACTTCTCTTTTTTTTACGAGTCACACTAACACCTCTAGGTATGCTGACTATCTGACTGACGGAGGTTGAGCAATGTGGAAATGGCCCGGTTAATTTCTTCCCACTCTATGACACATGACTTTTGATGGGAATTCCCAACCCCCTACAATGTACGTATGCCAGGTAGGGTTTAATAGACGTTTCAACAGGCCATGTCGTTTTGGTTTTAAATTACTATATATCTGCTTGAATAAGTGCATGTAGTCCTATTAAGATGTAGATTACACAATGTTCAGTACAGTGTTCCCCCTCCTATTGTTACAATTATAAGATATAGGGCCTAAGCCCTTCAAAGCTTAAAGCAAAAGTAACCATATAAAGATGCTGGTGCTTTCTGCACTTGATTTGTTAATTCACGGTAGTGGGCCCATTTTAGTCTCAACTGCCTGCGTTTCGCTAGGCCTTCTGTCATAGCCAAAAAAATACACAGAATGATTCATTAGTCACGGGACATTGTACCGCATGTATTTATACTTGGTACACATCAGGGGGCGCTGTGGTCCCGTGTTTGTGAAATTGGGTCACTTGTGTTGATTTGCGGAGGCCTACAGCTTGTACAGAACAATCGTACATTTTAATGCCACCATTTTTGCTTTTTATTCTAAGAGAACGGTATTATCTGTGTATTATATTTCAAGAACCT
>NC_082386.1:21458449-21473503 GCF_031168955.1 Gadus macrocephalus | reverse complement strand
TGGTCTTCCTTTCGCCTTTCAGCCATCACAACACACACACACACACACACACACACACACACACACACACACACACACACACACACACACACACACACACACACACACACACACACACACACACACACGCACACGCACACGCACACGCACACACAGTCTCTCTCCCAGCATGGGATGCGTTAAAATTGCGTTAAAATTGAGCTCGTTGGCTCTTCTCGCTGTTGCATGAAAGGCAAGTCCTAATGGGCTAGAGAGTGAGGGAGTGAGTGAGGGAGGGTGTGAGTGGGTGAGGAGGGCATAAGGGAGAGAAGGGAGAGCGAGAGGGAGGGAGAGAGATGATTATATTTAGTTTATAGGTAGGCCAAGTTGAGTATTGTTAGTGTCCTGAAGTTTTACCGTCATTATTATTTATTGTTTTATCCTATATTTATTAGTGTTTGTGTGTGTATATGTGGGTGTGGGTGTTTACGTGTGTGTGTTTGTCCATGCATGCATGTATGTGTGTGTGCGTGTGCACGTGTGCGTGTGTGTGAGCATCAGTGTGTTAGCGTACTTCGTGTTAAAACAATAAACCGGCTCACTCTGCATAATTGAACCCAGGAGGCGTCACACGTCGCCTGGGGTTCACAGAGTAGCAGGTTTACCCCATCCTCATATTCCATCACCAACAACCCGCTGGTTCTGTCTCTGGAGACTCTGGGGCCCAGAACAGGACGCACTGGGCAGCAGCAGCCGTTTTGTCAGACATCGCTGTGACGTATAAAGTTGTTATTGAACAGCTGGAACAATGCGGTTGTTGTGAGGAGGCATGCTGTTGCCGACGGAGACGGACTCTCGCCCACCCCGTCCCGACCGTTAACCCCCCCCCCAACCACCCCCGCCCTCCTTTCCCTTGTCCCATGGTCGCATCTCAGAGACAGACGACAGCCAATCAGTGTCTCCAATCTGAGTTACAATGAGGAATGTGGCTCCAATTTTTTTAACCAAATCAAGCATCGAAACCAGCAGAAGTCCAAAGTCCACCGCGCCACAGAGTCTGAGGCAGCGGAGAAACACCAACAGTTGGATGGGATAAATAATTATAATAAAGAAATAATCCATGATCAGCTCTCCAAGTACAACCGTTTTTGTCCACATTTTACACGCACAGGGAAAATGTTTGGCAGAACAGAAGAATGCAAGTCACAAGCCTCACACTCACACACTCCCCTCCCTATTTATTTAAGACATCTTGAGCCAAGAGACTCCCTTCAAAACACTAGACTGGTCCACAGAGTGCGACCGTCGTTACAACATTGTTGTGAATGAACCGGACAACCTGTTCCCACTGAGTTCTCCACCAGTGTGTTCAGCAGACCTCCATGTGACTGGGGTAATCGGCCAGGGCCCATCCAGATAAAGACTCTGTTTATCAGGCTTAATGATTCACGGGCTCGGGTGATTTCCTCCGTCAGCGCCACACCCAAACCATGTTCTCAGAGATCACGGAGATAGAGAGCGTTCTCGCTAACGGGTCATCCAGAAGGAGGGTTTGTGTTGATTTAGACCGAACGTCGAACATCGTTTTGGTGTTGTGTGTGTTGCAGGTTGAAATCATGCTGACACATTTGTGTTCTGTGTTTTGATTGGCAGCGGAGAAAGTGACCTCGTTGGGGAAGGATTGGCACCGCCCCTGTCTGAAGTGTACAAAGTGTAGCAAGACCCTCAGCTCCGGATCACATGCAGAGGTCAGTGCACGCACGCACGCACGCACACACACGCACGCACGCACACACGCGAACACACACACACACACACGCGAACACACACACACACTTGATTCAACCAATTCAAACTTTATCAGAACAGCTCAGCTATTTTTTAGCTCAGCAATTTTTTATCTCAAATGTATTCAGACTTTATCACTTTACGTATTTGTTTAACTCAGACTTATTTCGATACATTTTTGAATTTTTTAAATAGTGTGCATGTAAACATTGTTCAGTCCATTTAGACTTTTGAAATCTCTTCAAATATTTTCACTTGCTTCAAGCCATTCCACATTTCTTCAAGCGTTAAACTATGTGTCTTTATTAAAACATATTCTCAACCTCACTTTGCACCACAGCCCTCACCGCATTCTCTAGTTCCAGTTGCTGCTCCTGCCTACTATCATCACAGATTCTACCGCTACAGGCTGTTACATCGCCGGCAATATGCTGATCATAAGATGTATATTGAGCATGACCATGTGTCACTCTGCATGGAGTATGAGGAGTTGTGTATGTGTAGATGCTCATCACTGTGACGTGCGTGCTAACCAAAGCGTGTTTCTTGCAGCATGAGGGGAAACCGTACTGCAACAAGCCCTGCTACGCTGCCCTGTTCGGACCCAAAGGTACGTGCGTCGCACAGCTGGGCTCACTTACTTACCTCAGTGTCCAGCTTCCACTTAACTTAACGTCGCAGAACGAATACTTTCTGATTCACATCCGGTTTATGGTTAATCTCATCCTATAATGAGTCCCGTTGGCATGACAACCACCGACACAACGACTTCACTGCTGAACACGCAGACATTCCATTCAGTTCATCATTCAAGTCCTCACGACGGTCAGTACGTTGACGAGGAAGCGATCCGTCGACCGAGAGCATAAACAACACCGGACCGAGATCTAGATCCTTCCATAGTACAGGCCAAACCAACGCTGAGGCTGCTCGCTGGGGGGGGGGGGGGGGGCACGCCCAGCCAGTTGGGCTGTCAAATAACTGCCTCCGAGTGGGGGCATCGGGATCTGCGTTGCCATGGCAGCGGGTTCAGTTGCTGCAACGTTGGAAATGTCGGCCTCTTGGGAGGTCTCCGTCATCTGGACGGGGAAGGCCGCCTGACATTGTTCCGGTTCCATCCAACTCCGAGATTAAGACTGAACGTCAGTTTGATACGGGGATTTTAATCTCTCCATCTCTCTCTCCCCCTCTCCCTCCACCTCTCTCCCTCCCTCTCCCTCTCTCCCAGGATTCGGACATGGAGGCACCGAGAGCCACACGTTCAAATAGACACCTACAGGTACGGTAGCCTGGTAGGGTCATTTTCACTCATTTGGTTCATATCATCATCACATGTTCAGCCGGGTCGAGATAAAGAAATACAAACACAAATCCAAAGAGGTCGCACCACCTGTGGTAACATATCTGTGTGTGTGTGTGTGTGTGTGTGTGTGTGTGTGTGTGTGTGTGTGTGTGTGTGTGTGTGTGTGTGTGTGTGCGTGTTTACTCACCAGGTTCAAGCTGTTCATTAAAGTTTTGCATGAAGATAATTTCAAACCTCAAGCAGGAAGACCTGCAGTGAGAACCCTGCCGGCTGGCCCCCCCCCCCCCCCCGTCTTCCTTCTGCTAACGATGTGTCGACCATCACACCCCTCCTCCCCCACCCTTGTCCCGTACTAATGTGGACATTTTAATAAAACTCGTTAAAAAGGCTCAGATCTCGTGGTCTTCTTTATAAATAAAATATAAAACGTTCCCCTTTCCTCTCTCTATCCCTCTCTCTCTATTTTCTAAATCCCGTCTCTGAATTACACAGAGGGGGAACTCCTGTCGTTCTCAGTGTGTCTGTGGACCAACACTTGATACTTATCGTGATCTCTGCTCTGAATCTCTGGACTCTTGGATGTGGGTATTAGGGAGGAACATAGACGTGTTCTTCACGCTGGTTGTACTTTCTTGATCCCCAGAGGGATAACTCAATTGCCAGCACATGCTCAGTGCATTCAAATAAAGACAACAAACAAACACACAACAAGCTCACTGTGAACTACACAAAATCCATATCGTTATTAACAACAAATGAAACCAACGCATTATCCAGTATGCGCACGTCTTTGACGGTCGGGGTGCGCACGTCGGTGACGGTCGGGGTGCGCACGTCTTTGACGGTCGGGGTGTGCACGTCAGTGACGGTCGGGGTGTGCACGTCAGTGACGGTCGGGGTGTGCACGTCAGTGACGGTCGGGGTGTGCACGTCGGTGACGGTCGGGGTGTGCACGTCGGTGACGGTCGGGGTGTGCACGTCGGTGACAGTCGGGGTGTGCGCACGTCGTGACAGTGGACCATCGGACGTCTCCGGCCGCGGCCGCGCCCGACAGGACGCTGATTGGAGTATATACGGTCAAGTGGACCGAGAGAAGCATGCAAATACACGTGCACTGGCACACACGCACAGGCCTTCATACGCACACACACACACACACACACACACACACACACACACACACACACACACACACACACACACACACACACACACGCTAGGATGAATTCACAGGAATGCACGCGAGCCTGCAGACGCAGAACAAAGAGCCGATGGGATGATGAGCGGACTGCAGGCAGCTGCCCTTCTCCCGCCTCAGCCGTCACGGGGCGACGGTTGCCATGGCAACAGACACAAACAACACCCAACAGACAGAAGCCCACATCCTGTCTCCCTCTCTCTCTCGCTCGCCCCACCTCTCTCCTACCCCAAAATTCTCTCTCTCAACCCACCTCGCTCTCTCTTTATATTTCCCTCAGGGTTTTTCTCTACGTCTTTCTATGACTCTGTCTCCCTCCACCCATCGCGCTCTGTCCCTCTCTCTCCCTCACCACACCCCTCTCTCGTTCCTGTCTCACCCCGCCCTCTCTCTCGGTAACAAAGGCCTTGCCTGTCGCACAGTCCTCTTTCAGGACCAGGGAGGAGAGGACATGCCAAGCTGATTAAGCCATGGGAAGAAGGGTGTGTGCGTGTGTGTGTGCGTGTGCGTGTGTGTGTGAGTTTGTGTGTGTGTTTCCTCACTCGATTCTGCAGGAAATATGAACTCAGTGCTATTTATAAGCATGTATGCATGTGGAAATGCAGCAGGGAATTAACTGTTCAGTACGGCCTCTCGCAGTTTTGGGGAGTTGCTCTTCAAAACACGCAGCGTGTATTAAATGAAAGAATGTGAGAACAAGTCGCTCCCTAAAATATGTATCTGGTGTGTTTGTGAGTACGCTGTATCAAACGGCAGTAGCTGGAGTCTCTATGTTGTTGGGTTCATGTGATCTGATAAGCCCCGCTCTTAATTTTAAAGCGAGGCAAAGCGAGCCTTCCCGTGCTGTCACACAGGAAGTCCTTTCACAATGCGGGAGTTTCTGTCATTTTAGGCAAATTCACAGTTTTGCTGGCAGAATCAATATGCTAAAAGCAGATTCTTAATCGCATTACAAAATAAAAACCTTAATACAGACATTCAAATGGATTAAAGAACCCATCGCTTTTTCTTTTAAAAAAGTCCTGTAAATCACAATTTAATTAAAATCTGTTTACAATGAGGATAACTGCTTCAAGACGTGTGTTGTGAATCTAGAAGGTTTCTTTGTTCTCTCTGTCTGACGGGAGCCGAGACTGACCCAACCACCGGCCTGCCGCCGCCGACAGCCTCCGTCACTCGGCTCTGATGGAGCAACGCGTGGGAGGTGGAGCGCGTCCCGCGGGAGACCTTTGGCCCCTACAGCTCCCCCAGGGAGCGCCTCCAGCCTCAATAGAACACGGCCGAAGGTTTCAACGGAGCTGTTCTGTTCCGGCCACCAGATAAAGATCTCATCACCGGGGAGGTCATACGGCTCTGTGGTCGACCACAGGTGGCGGCAGACTGCTCGGTTCTCCACCTGAAGCCCCCCGGACCCCCCGTTTAAACTCTGAGGAGGATCTACGCCTCACTCGTCCTCCCCGGTACTTTCCACCGCCATACCTCCCCTTTGTTCCCTCCTTCTTTAACCCCCCCCCCCCCCCCATACTGTACAGCCCGGCGTTGGGCTTGGAGGACAGACCCCGCAGGATGCATCTGTTTCCAGGGTCCCCCCGTCTCCACAGATGTGTATGATGAGCCCCCCCCCCCCCCCCTATTTGCTAACAAGGGATGGGAGGACAGGAAGAATGGGGATTAGGGGGAGGGGGGGGAAGAAAGAGAGAGAGAGAGAGAGAGAGATTCCAACAGATGTTCTGCGTCCAACACGTACAATCTGGAGGCGATATTAGCTTAACAGTTTGGCGAAACCTTGATACTCCCACCCGCTCTCTGGTGTTGGGATATTTAATCAATGTGAGGAGGCAGACAGACCTCGGGCTGTTGGAGCAAAGCACTCTGGGTTGTCAGTGCTTAAGGAGAGGTCTCTGCGCAGCCTGAGTCCTCCTCGTGGGGGGCGACTCTCATATAGGGGGGGCTGAGCTGCTCTGAAGGCCCGACGCTGGTGCCACTGTACCTCCGGGCTGGGGGGTGATGGCGTTCGTCGGGAGCGATACGATCAAAGATACCTTTGGCGCACATGCATAATGTGAGCGAAGGGCCTTGGGCCAGAGATGTAGATGGAATCTGTGTCAACAGACGGCTCAGCAGATCGTTCTGCAGAGACGTAGAGCCAGAGAGGTAGAGCTAGAGCCGGACACACCACACACACACACTCGCAGACACACACACACACACATACACACACACATACTCGCAGACACACACACACACATACACACACACACATACTCGCAGACACACACACACACACACACACACACTCGCACACACACACACTGTTCTGCCTTTCCCAGAATGCATTGCTGCAGAGCCTTGGCAGTACTGCTGGTCGCAGCTCTATTCATTTCATGGACACACCAAATACAAGTGCAAACTCACCTCACAGAGTGCAACTTTGTCTGATGGAGACCTTGGATAAGCATCAGGGACAGCAAACATTGATAACAAAATGATCATATTTCTGGTTCTGGCCTCTTTTTACATTATTGATTGTATAAAGTTTGAAGGGCACCAACTGAGAGCGGAAGGATACACATTATAACGTGTATTAGCTCGAACAAGCGCGCCGTCGGCTCAGTGAGTACCCAGTGTTAGCTAATATCACCCCCGTGTGGACCGGCCGCGGAACTACACACGTGCCTCTTCGAGAAGAACTAAAAATAAGGCCTGCGTTCTATTGGATAAGGGAACGGTCGTGTTATCGGAGCTAACACGGGACTGGTAAAAATAACATGCTGCAACAGGAAGGTCGCAAGTTCAACGACCGCTTTAGTAAGGTGTGGTTTTAGCTTTTTGAGCAACGCAGAGCAACGCACTGCACTGAACCGAGGATGTAATTTGCAGAGGAAATGCATTACATACCAGGGTACATAAACATAACATCAAAACATTCCAAACATGGTAGGAAATTTGAAATGCATGCTTGACATCCTATTGAAAATGCGCGATATAATAATAAATAATAATGAAAATAAACTGAAAACGCACACAAGAGCTGATATCATAAAACTTTAATATACAGTGCTTGATAAATCATTACTAAAAACACAGGTGGTATAAATCAAAGCTGAAACAAATAAGTTACATCGTAATAAAAAGCAGTTGAGATTCAGTTACATTTTCTTTAATGTCATCGTTAGTGTGAACCTCATAGTAAAATAGCATAGAAATTATGCAAACAGAATTGTATTCATAAACTGTATATATATAGATATATACTTTTTCTAATCTTTAACTAAATAAACTTTTCTCTTCATCTCCAAAATTCCCTTTAGCAAGAGGGTGCAACAGGAAGTGCTTTCCAGCGGTGTTGTGTGGGACGTCATAAGTCGCTCTTTCTTTTCAAATAACAGCGCGGGGAAAAGCCACGTGACCGCCGCGTAAAAACCCCCGAAGGAAATGAACGGAGGAAACTGATTCATTAATCCGAACCAAAAAGTTTTTTTTTTTCTCGTTTCAAATTGGGCGACTTTTGCATTGCATTTGACCCACACACACACACACACACACACACACACACACACACACACACACACACACACACCCCCCCCCCTCCCTCCCTCCCTGGCACTCCCGTTTGTTGGCATGACAACCGACGTGGGGGGCTTAATGAGAGAGGCGGCGACAGAGAGAACAATGTTGTATTACTAGCAGGAGTACGAGCTGATGCACCCCTGGAGCCCAGAGGATTATTGTTTTTGGGGGGTTGGGGTGTGTGTGGGGGGGGGGGGGGGGTAACTGCTGACGAAGCAAACTAAAAATCACCAGCCTTGGATTGCGTCGCACCAAGCGTTTAACAGTCAGTTGAGATCATGTTGAGGTCCACATGGTGAATACCCAGCCAGCCTATAAAAAAGAATTGGCTAACGACTAAAAATTAGACATCTCCAAACTTAGTCTGCAGGCAGCATCGCATGCCGTCTGCGAGCAAGCCGCTTCCCTTGTTCTGTTGCTGTGGAAACGGGTTGTTTCAACATAGACAGGTATGACCTCGTAGGAGGTCACCCGCTGAGAGGTCAGGGGTCAGGTGAGCGTGGGGGGTACTCCACGTGACAGGACTCAACTTGTTCTATTGCACATACATCTGTGTTCTTATTCTCCGGTTTAGAAAACTCAGTTACAAACGGCCAGCAGGGGGCGCATGTGTAGATGGAAATAGATAACGCACCTATAGATCTATCCATATAGATCTACATCCATATAGATCTACATCCATATAGATCTACATCCATATAGATCTATATAGATACACATCTATATAGATACACATCTGTATGGATATACAACTATATGGATATCACACTGCAAATGAGAAAGTAGCCACAATTAAATTGCAGCCAAAACAAACTGTTATAATAATAATAAAGAATAAAAAGAATAATAATACACGTCAACAACAGTAGCAGGAATATTCACAAAACAGCAATAACTAAGCCTATAGTTACAACCGAAGGAAAAGGAAAAGGAAAAATAAGCAACATTTAGATATGTATAATTATATATATTTAGATAAAAAAAATGCTGTAAAACTGATTGAAGATCATTTGAAGAGAAAACGCATCCAAAACATCAAAGGCATCAGCAGTGGGGGAGGGGGGGGGGGATCGACCAATGAGCATCGAGGACAGCGGGCTGAGGGAGTGGTGGACCGACCAATGAGGATCGAGGACAGCGGGCTGAGGGAGTGGGGGACCGACCAATGAGGATCGAGGACAGCGGGCTGAGGGAGTGGGGGACCGACCAATGAGGATCGAGGACAGCGGGCTGAGGGAGTGGGGGACCGACCAATGAGGATCGAGGACAGCGGGGGTGCGTCATGCGTCCACGAGAAAACGTCTGGCAGTGCCAAGCAGGAAGAGAAAATAACAGTCAGCAGCATCCATCCCTCCTTCTATCACTCCTTCCCTCATATCACTCCTTCTATCACTCCTCATATCACTCCTATCACTCCTTCCCTCATATCACTCCTTCTACCACTCCTTCTATCACTCCTTCTCTCATATCACTCCTTCTATCACTCCTCATATCACTCCTTCTATCACTCCTCATATCACTCCTTCTATCACTCCTTCTACCACTCCTTCCCTCATATCACTCCTTCTATCACTCCTCATATCACTCCTTCTATCACTCCTTCCCTCATATCACTCCTTCTATCACTCCTCATATCACTCCTTCTATCACTCCTTCCCTCATATCACTCCGTCCATCACTCCGTCCATCACTTCGTCCATCACTCCGTCCATCCCTCCTATCACTCCTTCTCTCATATCACTCCTATCACTCCTCATATAACTCCTTCTATCACTCCTTCTACCACTCCTTCCCTCATATCACTCCTTCTATCACTCCTCATATAACTCCTTCTATCACTCCTATCACTCCTTCTACCACTCCTTCCCTCATATCACTCCTTCTATCACTCCTCATATAACTCCTTCTATCACTCCTATCACTCCTTCTACCACTCCTTCCCTCATATCACTCCTATCACTCCTCATATAACTCCTTCTATCACTCCTTCCCTCATATCACTCCTTCTATCACTCCTTCCCTCATATCACTCCTTCTACCACTCCTTCCCTCATATCACTCCTTCTATCACTCCTCATATCACTCCTTCTATCACTCCTATCACTCCTTCTACCACTCCTTCCCTCATATCACTCCTTCTATCACTCCTCATATAACTCCTTCTATCACTCCTCATATCACTCCTTCTACCACTCCTTCCCTCATATCACTCCTTCTATCACTCCTTCCCTCATATCACTCCTTCTATCACTCTGTCCATCACTCCGTCCATCACTCCTCCTCTTCTTCTTCAGTAATCCGTTGCCCCCGGAGACGAAGATGAGTGGTTCACGTGTCGCCATTGGTAAAAAAAAAAAAAAAGTAAACATTTACAAACTTTTTCAAATGGCCGCCCCTCGGCCGCGGGGGCCGTACGTTTGACAACAATGCGTCGCCGTGGGCAACGCCACCGCTTAAGTCTCCGCGGTTACCAAAGAGGAAAAAAAAAGAAGAACAAAGTGCTTTGGGGTGGCGGCCCGCGATGACATCATAGAGTCCCTGGGGGGGGGGGCAGATCCACCTCCCAACAAGGTCTAAGGTCCGTAATGCCTGGTGGGGGGGGGGGGGGGGGGGCAGATCCACCTCCCAACAAGGTCTAAGGTCCGTAATGCCTGGTGGGGGGGGGGGGGGCAGATCCACCTCCCAACAAGGTCTAAGGTCCGTAATGCCTGGTGGGGGGGGGGGGGGGGGCAGATCCACCTCCCAACAAGGTCTAAGGTCCGTAATGCCTGGTGGGGGGGGGTAAACCTGTCCCTGATCAGGTGGCCGTGGGAGGAGGGGCCGTCGGAAATAAGACCCCCCCCCCCCCCACCCATGAGTCCTGTGTTGTCCCGCGTGTGCGTCTGTTCGTGCGTGTGTCTCCCCCCCCCCCCCCCCCGGTTCACCTCACTGCCAGTCCACGTCGGCCCCGTCGTCCTCGTCCTCGCCGCCGCTGGAGTCCTCGCCGCTGCTGTCGCGGCCCCCGGCCCCCGCCGGCCGCGTGCCGTTGTGCTGCCGGGCGGCCAGCAGGGCGGCGCTGTGGGCGGCGGCGGCGCGCTCCTCCGCCTCCCGCAGCCGCAGGGCGGCCGCCTTCTTCTCCTGCTCCGCGTGGCTCTTCATGTGGGCGCTGCGGCTCTTCACCTTGTAGAACACCCTGGGGGGGGGTCAGAGGTCAGGGAGGGGGGTCAGAGGTCAGAGGGGGGGGGGCAGGCTCAGAGGGCTTGGTTTAAGAGTCACTGAACCTGCCTCGACCTGAACACTTGAAGAGCTCTTTAATAACCGTTCCATCAACAACCGACCTCCTCACGCCTCGACAGACGGAACAATCCAGACCCTCTGTGTGAACGGAGGCGTGTGTGTGTGTCTGTGTGTGTATCTGTGTGTGTCTGTGTGTGTGTGTCTGTGTGTGTGTATCTGTGGGTGTGTCTCTGTGTGTGTCTCTGTGTGTGTCTCTGTGTGTGTGTATCTGTGGGTGTGTCTGTGTGTGTATCTGTGTGTGTCTGTGTGTGTGTGTCTCTGTGTGTGTGTATCTGTGGGTGTGTCTGTGTGTATCTCTGTGTGTGTCTCTGTGTGTGTCTCTGTGTGTGTATATCTGTGTGTGTCTCTGTGTGTGTCTCTGTGTGTGTGTGTGTGTGTGTGTGTCTCTGTGTGTGTATCTGTGTGCGTGTCTCTGTCTGCGTCTCTGTGTGTGTCTCTCTGCGTGCGTCTCTGTGTGCGTCTCTGTGTGTGTGTCTGTGTGTGCGTCTGTGTGTGCGTCTGTGTGTGCGTCTGTGTGTGCGTCTGTGTGCGTGTCTGTGTGCGCGTCTGTGTGTGCGTCTGTGTGTGCGTCTGTGTGTGCGTCTGTGTGTGCGTCTGTGTGTGTCTGTGTGTGCGTCTGTGTGTGCGTCTGTGTGTGCGTCTGTGTGTGTCTCTGTCTGCGTCTCTGTGTGTGTCTCTTTGCGTGCGTCTCTGTGTGCGTCTGTGTGTCTCTCTGCGTGCGTCTCTGTGTGTCTCTCTGCGTGCGTCTGTGTGTGCGTCTGTGTGTGCGGTACGGTGGCAGGTGTTGCTCAGATCTGGTTCACGGTTGCCCGAGCCAAACCGGCCGGTGGCGCATCCAACTCTGTGTCTCAGTTGCTAGGCGACGCTTTGCCATAACAGGCCGTGCGTTGCCATGGCGCAGCGCGTAACCATGGCGCCGTTCGTTACCACACCAGAGGGGGGCCCGGCCTCCATTGTCCCGCGTCACGCTGCTTAGCCGCCGCGACGAGCTAGCTCCACGCTAACGCGACGAGCGACTGGAGAACAAACAATGGCTCCGTTCCCATTCCCGGGAGGAACGCCTTCGGGCCCGGTGCCAAACCCCAGACCCAACCGAGACGCTGTGATTGGTGCATGTGATCAGCATCATAAAGGAGCACACACACACACACACACACACACACACACACACACACACACACACACACACACACACACACACACACACACACACACACACACACACACACACACACACACACACACACACACACACACACACACACCTGCCGCATTTCTTGCAGGGGAACTCTCCTTCCGGATTGGGCGGGACCTTGACCGCGGCCGGCGCCGCCGCCTTGCGTCCGCCGGCGTCGTAGCGTGGCTTGGAGGGGGCGGAGCTTGGCGGCGGGGGGGCGGGGTGAGGCGGGGGGACCGCCCGGGAGAGGGAGGGGTGCTGGAGGGGGTGGTCTCCCTCCTGCCCCTTCAGGACCAGAACCGCTCGGGCCTGCAGACAGACACACATCGGCGTTAGAGGGGGGGGGGGGGGACGCCTCTGGGCCCCTGATATGCATATGGGGTCGCAGGGGATGATGAAGATAAAGCGATGAGACCACGTTCACCGGGAAGCTGCTATTAACGGCAGAGTTAGTGTGATCAGCTTCAGAGCGAGAAATGGGGTCACCGTCCCAAAAAGGTTTAGAACCACTGCACTACAGACAGAAGAGATATACAGATGAGATACAGGCGAGATACAAAAGAGACACAGGCGAGTTATAGATGAGCTGAATTTGAGACGCGTACAAAAGATGCAGACAGAACGAAATATAGAACCGTTGGACACGTACAACGTTGACACAAGATACTTTAACGCTTGCATCGAAAGCGACTGCGAGATTAACAACATCACTGAACTTCTCTTCTACGCATTTGTCAACAGAGACCTCAATAATAAAGCGTGCAGACGTATACACACAAAACATAATATCAGATTTAATATGGGGATGGGAGACTCATTGGGGACTGCGCCGTCGTCTACCTCATAACAATGATTTAAGTCCTACTTCGCTCTCAGAGTTATTAAAGGCACAACTCCCTGATCCAATTGGACGGTTGATATTATAACAAACACATCCACTCTCTTGAACTTTCTATCCGTGCATATCTCAAACGGTTCATCTGCTCAGTGGATACTTGAGGCTCAAGACCAGAATTCAATCCACAAAGTGTGAGGTCGGAAATAACGTGGCTGTTCAATTTTCCTCCACAGTTTCGGCCCAGCTCTGTTATGTATACAGGAAGCTCTTCATTCTTTCACGGGCATTCTTCTGCCTCCATGAACGGGTCGATGTCAAGCAACAGGAAGCAGGAGTGAGAGAGCCAGAGAGGAAGAGAAACCGACGACATAACGCTGAACATGACTGCAGGCCGGACTCTAACCCGCAGGTTTGTGTTTCTGTTCTGCGTAGGAAACACAGTAGCCCACACAAACACACATTTTGTATTTGTCTCAGAATCAGTGTGTTATTACAATGCCTCTACAACCCCTGACATAAATCTTACTTACAAAACAACACAACACAAAACAGAACAAAAGCTCCGAACTACAGTACCCAGGGAGCCCTGAAGGGAGACAGGTTCTCAGCTTCTTGTTGTCAACACACTGTCATGCGAGCTTATCAGCGATGGGAGTAACCAGGTGAAAGGTTTCTTGTCGAGTCATTGTTTGCCTGCATATCTAGGTTGCACAAGCGATGTAATGTAATGTAAACCGGACACCAGCCGTTCCTCACATCGGCCACCAGAGGGCAGCACACTTGCGACATCACCATGGCCCGTGAGTACTCAATCCTAGCAAAAAGTGTGCGAGTGAGAACAAGGGGGAGTACGGTGTAGGGAGGAAGCATATTTCAAAATTTAAACATTGTAGAACAAATGGACCAATACCTCCAGTGGAAGTTTCCACCTCAGTCAAAGACTCCCAGAATTAACACCGTTCACCATCTTTATACATAACATCCAGATCTAATCAAAACCAACCACACATTCCTCTACAGTGGAATCATGCGGCCAATAAAATGACATGTTTTCCATCCCCACCTTTGCACAACCCTGAAATCCTGCAGGACCAGAACACACAATCCTCCTACAACTTGTCCTGTGCCAACTTTTTATTAAACGGGTAAATACATCTCTGAATGAAGATACAATCTGAAAAACATTTCACTGCTGCAAAACTGTGACAGCAAGTCGAAAACAAACCAATGAATCCTACCCCCCCCCCCCCCCACCCCCCTCCCCCTCATTTTGATTTCCCGTCCATTTCTACTCCCCCTCCCTCCCTCCCTTTCCCAGTGAACCATGGGGAGTTCCTTCACACCATCCTTTACAATAGAACGGAGTTCGGCCATTTTGCCTTTGATTTCGGCCTCGATGCGACACGTTCTCTGACCTCTGAACTTCCTGTTCGGTCTCGAGTTCTGACCTCTAGGAAACACCGTACCCGTCCTATGCCACGGCTCATAAACATGGCTACCCTTTAGTCATTCTGCAAATCCCTTTAAATTAAAAGGACGTACAATGAACTCACAGTCAGGCCTTTAATGAGCAGGTCGTTAGGGCATTCTGCTCTTAGATCTAGACCACAGACAGGCGGGATTGAACCCAGTAACTATCGGCTGGGAGTCGAGATCCGTAGACAGCACACTACTTTCACCCCTTCACCCTCGCTCAGAGTGAGAGAGTGAGTGAGTGAGAGGACGGGTGGGTGAGTGAGTGAGTGAGTGAGTGAGTGAGTGAGTGAGTGAGTGAGTGAGTGAGTGAGTGAGTGAGTGAGTGAGTGAGTGAGTGAGTGAGTGAGTGAGTGAGTGAGTGAGTGAGTGAGTGGGTGAGTGAGTGAGTGAGTGAGTGAGTGGTCACTCACGTTATCGGAGGCTGACAGCGCGTGGTGCGTGAGCCGGGG